>NC_141535.1:144587500-144747500 GCF_021556685.1 Rattus norvegicus | reverse complement strand
GGAAAAAGTATTCCATGCAAGAGAAACCAGAAAGCTAACAGAAATAACTATTAATGCCATCTGATGAAATGGAATTCAAAACCAATAGAAAGAAATAAAGAAAGATACTTTATTTCTATCAAGGGAATAATTAAACAAGGAGACATTAAAACCCTAAACATAAATGCAGTAAACTCTGGCATACTCAATTTAATAAAAAGTGTTTTATACTGGAATTAAAACCATAGATTAATTCCAATTTAGTAATAGTAGGTGATTTCAATACCCCACTTTCCCCAATATACAAGTATTCTAGAAAAAAATTAAACAGAAAAGTGACAGAATTAAATGACATTATACATCAAAGAGAACTTACAGAATTATCTACCCAAATACAAAGGACTACATATGTGCATACGTACATACATACATACAGGTAAACATACATCTCAGGAGAGCATGGATGTGTTCTTTACAATAAACTACAAAGCAAATATAGAGAAATTCAAGAACACTGAAATAACTCCATGTATTCTATCAGAGCAAAATAAAATAAAACTTACAATCAATAGTACACAAAGCTCTGGTAAGTGAATAAACTGGCAGAGATTAAATATTACAGAATGATGGAGTAACAGAAAAAAAATGAAAAAAAATTACTAATCTGTGATTAAGTGAAACTGGCTACATATGATCACAAAACTTCTAGAATACATTAAAGGCAGTCCAAGAGAGAAATGTATAGCTCTAGATGACTGTATCAAAAAATATCACAAAATTTATTATTACTTTATAAAAACAGAAGAACACTTCCACACTCATTTTATGAAACTAAGGCTATTCTAATGCTAAATCCAGGGAAAGATATAAGAACAAAACCCCAAACTATAAGTAAGTATCCATAATGAGCATTGGTACAGTAATCCTCAAGAACATTCTTAAAAATTATAGGCACATAACAAAAAGATAATCCAACACTTACATGTTGACTTTATCCCAGAAATGCAAGGATGTTTCAACACATATAAATCGATAAATATAAGTCATATAAGTAGATTTAAAGACAAAAACCCTATGATCATCTCAATAGATTTTTAAAAAATTGCCTTTGACAAAAGTCCACTGCCTTCAAGAAAAAAGTACTAGAATGAATAGTAGAGGTAGCACGCCTCAACATAACAAGGTAGATGTCTACATGCAATATATACAGGTACACACGCACACACACACACACACATGCACACATGCACACACACATACACACACACCTCATACACACCCCACACCCCCCACACATATATACACCACACACACACACACACACACACACACACACACCACACAACCAATATCCAAACTCCTTTTCAGTAAAGTGCCTGAAGATCTAACTAGAGTAATAAGAAAAGAATTTAAGAAATTACAGTTTTCAAATAGAAACAGATATCGTCTCTATCCCTATTTACAGACACGTTATTACACAAAGTAGCAGAACACAAAGTCAGGTTACAAAATTCGGTAGCCTTTCAATACACCAGTAAAACACTGATAGAAAATACCATGGAAACACTCTTATTTATAATAGCCTCAATGAAATTAAAATACGGAGGAATAAACTTAACCAAGTAGGTGAAAAACCTCTACTCCTTTAAATCTCTGAAGAAAGAGTTTGAGAAGGATACAAGAGAACACAGAGATCTCTCATGTTCACCGTCCAGAAGAATCAATAGTATGGAAATGACCATTCTACTAAAAGCAATTTACAAGCACAATGCAATTTCAGTCAGAGTTCCTACAACACTCTTCACAGAAAAAAGGAAAAAGAAAGAAAAGAAAATGCTAAAATCCTATGGAACCACAGAAGACCCCTGAAATCCAAAGCAATCCTGAGCAAATGAATAATGCTGGAGAGATCACCACTAAAACTATACTGCAGAGATACAGTAATAAAAACAATATGGTATTAGCACACTGTATAGTCTAAGTGTAAATCAACGGGACATAGGAGAAGGTGCAAACATTAATGTAAGTAACTACAGTAGTCATCTAATATTGACAAAGATGCCAAAACACACACTGGAGAAAGTGTCTTCAACAAAGAGTGCTGGGATTCCACATACAGAAAAATGAAATCAGACCTGCGTCTAGTACCCTACACAAAAAGTTGGCTCCAAATGGATTAAACACCTCAATGTGAAATCTGAAATGCTATATGTAACCTGCTAGAAGAGAATATAGGTGATATTCTAAATGCATATCTTTGCACCTACAGGAAAGTATAGCCCTCACACCTTATCAGGAAGCTTCTATGGAAAAAGGATATCACATTGAAGACTCCATTCTGATTTACAGATCAGGACTGTGTCCAGGTACTTCAAACTCCCTCCTAGGAGGCAGTGAATCGTCTCACATCTGAGGTCACACTGACTGAAATTTAAGGGTGCTGGACATTCTCACCTTCAGCACCAATAACAAATCAAACATCTCATCACCCTGTATGTTTCTTAAATAGTCTTGTAATTACACTTCAAATTCCATCTGATAAATTTCTAAGTGATAAAATAATATTAGCCTTATCTTTCAGGGAGTTACAAATGAAAAAATATTTTCTTTCATTGATAATAACGGGCTAATTCTTTTTATGCAAATGATAGAAAAGACATCTATATATAATAAAACAATATTCATGATGTTTTATATCTTTAAATACTAATGTTTCTTGATTTAATTTATATCTAAAATGCTCTATAGAGCATTAGCCAGGAGTTAAAAACTTAAACATTTGTATTTTAATAATAAAAGAAGAAAATACTATATTTACTCCTTCACAATTCTTATTTCTAAGCATATAAATATAAGAAAGATAGCCCATAGAATACAAATAACTGTAAATATAGTGGAAACTATATATTTAATCTTCTTTAAAATATATGTTTCAATCTCATTAAACATACATAAATTTTGGTTAGAGGTTTGTTTCACTTGTAATCTTCATCATGGCAAAGTGTGTTCTTGATTCCTTGATTTTACATATGTTAATCTATTTCACATGTAAATGTTACTTTTCTTGCAAATCTTTTATTAAACAGAGACTGTATTAAAAAAACTGCAACATCAGAAAGGTTGAGAGCCACTGGTTTAAAGGATGGCAAAGTAAGGGGAAAATTATATAATTAAATTGTAATCACCAACAAGAAAAATGAATTCCATTTCCAGAAATATTTATTCTTCTCTCATACATCATATTCCTCCCTCAGTTTCACCTCCCTCCACTCCTCTCATTGCTCTGATCCTCCCTGATCTCCCAAATTCATTCCCCTTCCTCTCCTCAGTTTCCCTTCAGAAAAGAGCAGACCTCCCAGGGATATCAAACTAACACAAAGGACAGAGAGGCAGCTGCATGTAGGTGAGTTGGGAATCATGAAGAGATTTGTAAACTGTCTGGCAAAATTATTTTATGAATGGACTAGTGGCTTAAGATTGTATTACAATAATTCAATGGCTTGATGTGCTTTCCTATATTTGTGTTTATTTTGGACTAAAAAATTACAAGAGTAATTAGAATAATAATTTACAAAGTCTAAGTCTAATCATAGAATACATGTATTTTTTTTTCAGATACCCCTGAGCTCTTGTTTTACTTCTGTTGCAGTGATGAAAGACCCATCAAAAGGCAATTGTGCGGTTTTGGAGAGAGTTTTATTTGGCTTATAACTCAAGGTTACAGTGAGAGGAAGTCAGTTCAGGAATTTAAGATAGCTGGTCACATTCACATCCAAAGTTATAGAGAAAAAAATGAATGCATGTGTGCTTTTTGATTCTTGTCTACTCTCATACAGCTCAAGGCCTTCTGCCTAGGGAATTATGCTGCCCACAGTGGCTGAGTCTTACTGTATCAGTTAACTTGAGACAATACCACCTCTCAATTTTTTCTTCCATTTTTATTAAATTGGGTATTTCTTGCGCTTCCTAGGCAAGTGCTCTACCACTGAGCCAAATCCCCAACCCCTAAATTGGGTATTTCTTATTAACATTTCAAATGTTATTCCCTTTCCCAGTTTCCTGTCCATCAGCCCCCCCTAACCCTTCCCCCTCCCCTTCTATATGGGTATTCCCCTCCCCTTCTACCCTCATTATAGCACCCCCCAACAATCCCCTACACTGGGGGTATAGCCTTGACAGGACCAAGGGCTCCCCCTTCCACTGGTGCCCCAACAAGGCTATTCACTGCTACCCATGCTGTTGGAGCCCATGATTAGTCCCTGGAAGCTCTGGTTGGTTGGCATTGTTCATGTGGGGTCGCAAGCCCCTTCAGCTCTTTCAGTCCTTTCTCTGATTCCTTCAACGGGGGTCCCGTTCTCAGTTCAGTAGTTTGCTGCTGGCATTTGCCTATGTATGCTCTGGGTGTGTCTCTCAGGAGAGATCTACATCCGGTTCCTGTCAGCATGCACTTCTTAGCTTCATCCATCTTATCTGGTTTTGGTGGAGATACACACACACACACACACACACACACACACACACACACACACACATATATATATATATATATAGAGAGAGAGAGAGATGTAGATGTAAATGTAAATGTAAATATAGATATAGGCCACATGTGGGGCAGGCTCTGAATGGCCATTCCTTCAGTCTCTGCTCTAAACTTTGGCTCCCTATCTCCTCTTATGAATATTTTGTTACCCTTTTAAAGAAGGAGTGAAGCATATGCATTTTGATCATCTGTCTTGAGTTTCATTTGTTCTAGGCATCTAGGGTAATTCAAGCATTTGGGCTAATCCACTTATCAATGAGTGTATACCATGTGTGATTGGGTTACCTCACTTAGGATGATATTTTCCAGTTCCGAGCATTTGCCTATGAATTTCATAAAGTCATTGTTTTTGATAGCTGAGTAATATTCCATTGTGTAGATGTACCACATTTTCTGTATCCATTCCTCTGTTGAAGGGCATCTGGGTTCTTTCCAGCTTCTGGCTATTATAAATAAGGCTGCTATGAACATAGTGGAGCACGTGTCCTTGTTGTATGTCGGAGCATCTTTTGGGTATGTGCCCAGGAGACCACCTCTCATTTTTGATCTAACTATCCTCACTTTCTCTCCCTCCTTGCTTCCCCCTTTAACTCTCTTTCTCTCTCCTTCTCCTTATATAACAAGATATTAATAAATATATCTTGTTGATTGATTTTGCTATTGGCTTCCAGGAACCAAGTTTGGCTCTATTTTTGTTCACAGAGCCAATTTTGGGCCCATTTGAAATTTCATTGATCTGAAATTTTTCCCCATACTAATGTGGTTTTTTTTCCTTATGGTCAATATATACATGATTAGTGTTGAACATTTCTTTTATCCTTATCTACATATAGAGTCATAAACATCCTTCTGGTTCCTGTTTTAGCTCTAACCACCCCATTTCAATACAATGTTTAATTGATTCAAATATTTGCTCTCACCCTCAGTTAAAAATATTTTATAATAATCATTTAACTTTTGACTTATTTGTGCCTGCAAATGTAAAATGTGTTCCCTGAGAGTACAGTTAATATATTTATATTATGTCATATATTTATAAACCTGTTATGAAAATCTAACTTCTAATTGGAGCATTTAAGCCATTTATAATTATAAACATTTATTATTTATAAATAAAGTCATGTTCAAATTAACCATTCTTTGCAGTTGTTTCCTA
Source organism: Rattus norvegicus (assembly GCF_021556685.1). NCBI lineage: Eukaryota > Metazoa > Chordata > Mammalia > Rodentia > Muridae > Rattus > Rattus norvegicus. The sequence goes on along the minus strand of NC_141535.1, from coordinate 144,741,825 downwards.
GTAGTTCCATCTGCTTTCTTCCCCTTTGACTCATTCTGTCTGCATTCATATTAATTAAATATATTTTATGATTTAACAAAAAAAGCTGTACCAGTCTCTGAAAGCTTCTGAAACTTTTAAAATCCTCAAGGTTCTTCACCAAGGTTTTATAACAGTGACTGGGGAGAAAGAGTCCCTGGCCCACAGAGCTGCAGCTGCCCTCATGAATGTCAGAACCACAGGATGCAGTTTTCACGCTGGGTGGTTTTACATCGATACGGATGCTCCTGTATCACTCAGGTTTCTCCAGTAATCCTGACCCTTAGTCCTTTAAGTAACTCCAATAAACTCACTGTCCACTAAGCTAGACAAGGTGACTCATTCCTTTGGTGTCATTAGTTCTTATCTGGGGTAACTAAACATTCAATAATGCTTTCCCAGGAAAAGTCACATAACAAAAGCCTGTGTAAACAGCCCAGAGTCTTGTAGTCTATTTCAGTTTTCTTCAGAAGACCTCCACGCTGACTTCCACAGTAGCTGCACCGGATCCTACTCCCAGAGGTGAAGAAGGGCTCCTTTCCCACACTATCACCAGTGCCTGTCAACTTGTCCTTGGTTTTCTTGGTAACATTCATGCTGACTGGGGGTAGATGGAATCTCAAAGCACTTTAAACTTGCATTTCTATGTCGTCTATGGATATTGATCATTTCTTCAATTATTTATTGGCTCTTTATAATTCTTCCCTTTGAAATGCCCACTAACTTTATCATACAATTCCACATTATGATTTTTGTTGTTGAGAGACATCTATAGTTGGCAGAGCGTACTCTCTTACCCCAGGGGGGAATCTCTTCACTCCTGCTGCCAGACTACCTTTGCAGTGCAGATTTTTAATCTCATGCAACCCCTTTTGTCCCCTATGAGGACTTCCTGTGCTGTCTGTTTCTTTTTCAGAGCATGCATGTCCATAAATGTACCCTGAAGAAGTTTTAGCGGTTTCATCAGTTTCAGAATTCCAGGTCTTACTGAAAATTTTTGATTCATTTTGAGTTGATTTGTGTGCAGTGTGAGGAATGTAGATATGGATGTGTTTGTTTGTAAGTGAACACCACTTTCCCAGCACCATTTGAGGAGGCTGTCTCCTTTCTGAAATCTTTGCTACGGACTAGGTAGCTGTAGCTGTTGGTTATGGTTTACTTTTGGGTCCTCTATGCTAGCCCACTGACCTATATCTTGTTTTGCACCAGTGCGAGGCTGATTTCTGCACTGTGGCTCCGGACGACAGGTCATGATCAGGCACTGAAGTGTCCTCATGGTTCTTAGGGTTGCTTTAGCACTGTGGGGTCTTCTGTGCTTCCTAAAAACTACTAAGAAGACCTTTTCTAGACAAAAGGCTACTGGAATTCTGATGGAAATTACACTTAATCAATACCGTGCCTTAGTCGTTTTCACAATATCAACTCTGCCAATCCATGAATGTGGGAGTTATTTCCCTCTGATAAATTTCAAAATCTGGAGGACCATGTCTGGTCCCAGGTATTTCACATAGACGAGTAGGAATCGATATGAAGCCTATGGCCCCAAGAAGAACAAACTCAGATGCTACACTGCTATGGCAAAGCTCCTTCCGATGTTCTTTCTTGGCTTCGCTAATCCATGATCCTCCAGTTTCTCTGTCTGCCCCCTCCTCTTTCTCCGTCTCTCTTGCATATCTTTCTCTCTTTCTCCTCCTTCCTAATATGACCCTGACTAGCATTTTGAGCATAAAATTTCCATTCTTGGGGCACATGTCCACGCATTCATACAAAGCTATAGCTAATGGTTCCAGCCCTTGAGTGAGCTGAACAAAGGAAACAAGTGCACACCTGCCTGAAAGCTCTTTCTACAGGAATAAAAACAGAAACTTCCAAACAGGAAAGCAAGGACACCGACACCCAGCAACATTCCTAAAGTACCCATAAAACAGAGCATCGTGTCAGTCAGCACGTGAACGGAGAGGCTGCTCAGATGGTAGCTAGAGGAAGAGGCAGAAAAGAATCAGGGGCCAGGTGCATCTTCATACGGCCCAGTGACCTACTTCTTCCCAACTCCTACTTACTACCCTCCCCAATAAAGCCATTGATGGGAAGCAGAGGCCTCAGAGCCAATCACTTTATAAAAGACATCAGCTGATGAGTGGGCCTTAAAGAATTAGACAGCTGCTGGTTACCACCAACATATGAGTGCCACTCAACAGAAGGATAACTAGCCATGCCAGGGACTAGAAACCTAGCCAATTTCCCACAGCTAGTGAGGTTATAGATTTTACAAGAAAATCTACTACTGCCTACTTGCTAGACCAACGTTACTCCTGACTACATTCTTAATCTCAACCTTATAGTTACAGATAATTGTAGCTCCTAACCTTCATCAAAGAAGTATCTCTTTACAGGAAATAAAGAGCATCACAGAAAACCATAACTAGAAAACAACAGAGATCAATGTATCATGGGAAGTCCATACCCAATGGGTATACCTATATTACAGCTCTTGGAAGACAGGACAGAACAATTTGCAAGATCCAGGATGCCAAGAAGTCTGTGAAATAGCTTTTCCAGACAGGGCTCCATAAACAAGATCTGAACAGTGAAATAGCAAAAGACATGTAAAAAGAGTAGAGGAAGTCCTGAGAGAATGAAGTCTTGAGTGACTGTGTGCTGTGGGCATTGGTATAGCCATGTCAAGGACCCTAAAGCCACAGGCTCGGAGAGATGCCAAAGCCATCCTTAAGGGATCAAGAGCAGTGCTGACAGCACGTACACAAAATATCACCCGTGGTTTTCTCTCCCTGGATACTTATGGCCTGAAGACTGCTCCCTTAGAGAGATTGTTCCTACTGAAACTAGCTAAACAAGCCTCCTTTTGTAATCTGTATGCAATGACTGCCTCCTTGCCCGGCTGTATACAAAACTCCACTTCTTTGTTTAACTGTGTAGAGTAAACACTCTGATTTCTGGACTGCTGTGATTTTTCCAGCAGAGAGCTCAGTCTAGCTGATCCAGCTTTTCTGTGTATCTGTCCGTCTTTTATGCATCCCCTCACCATCCACAATCACACCCAGGTCCCCAGAGCTCTGTAAGGATGCAACACACATGTTAACCCTTAAAGGGGGGAAAATCTCATGGGATCACAACCCTTGACAAGAACGATAAGGCAACTGCTGACTACTGAGAGAGGGGAATTAATCTATCCCGGGGGTGTTGCCCATTGTTGGTTGTCCAATCCAAAGTTATCAGCCCTGAAACCCTATGCACAACAAGTTATAGTTATATATTTATGTATGTAATTGGAGAAGAAGCTACCAGCTGGAGAGTGGGGAGGTATGGAAGGAGTTAGATGAAAAGGGTGGTGAGGGAAGAAAGAGAAGTGGGAAGTGATGTAGCTGTATGTCAATTTTAAACATATATAAAATGTTTTTAAAGACCATCAGCTTATAACACAAGAGGGCACACATGAGCCTGCTGGAAACACTTCATAATATATATATGCCATAACAAATCTGTTATACCCCCACCCCTGGAAAATTGTGATAGCCAGTTACACATATTAACCATGGCCTAGAACAAGTTAGGGAGAGCTGCAAGAGAGTCAACAAGTAAGCAAGCAGAAGTGGGATCATCCTGAGACCCAGCATGGAGAGGCAGCAGATTCAGGCATTTCTCCCTGAAAAGTTCCTCAAGTACAAAAAGAAAACTCACAAGACCAGACCTTGTCTTCTTCTCTGGAAGTGTCTCTGAGCAAGTGCCCCTCCCCCCTAAAAACCACCTGTCTTGAAACACATGGTCTTAAGAACATAAGACAATAAGATCCTTCGCAAGAACTTATATGCTCGTCTTCCACCATCCGAGGGCTGTTTTGTGTATTGTCTGTTAAGGGACTCAAGAGGAAGGAAGTGCTCTTAACAGTGTGTGTACTTGGGCCTAGAGCAAACCTTTATATGTGGCCTCTCCTCCTAGGAGCTGAGCACTGCACTTCATATCATCCTTGTCCTACTACCCCCATCAAAACTATGTAAGACGTTATAAACTGGCTACTTATAGCTGATATTTTTCCTATGTATTAGTTAGGCTGGTCTTTCAGTCCCCAAGCTGTGAGGATGATACACGTTTGCAAAGTACTGAAAATGGACTCTGGTAAGTAAAAGCAGGCTTGTAGAAAGGTAGGGCCAGAACATGGATTCCAGGAACGACTCTGCCATGATTCAGATACTAATTTCTAAGAGCTGTGAAACCTAGATGAGGGGTGGAACAGCTGTAGAGTGTCACTAAGTGCTTGGAGTAGTATATGCAGAAAGAACTCAGTGTTCTCAATTACCCTGGCTCATAGAAGCAGGAGGTGAAGAGGGAAACTCGAAAGCTCTGTGTGGAGGCTCACCCCATGTGTAGAATGCCAGCGCTCCACTCTACTCCCTTACCCCTAAGGATATACCCTCATTTCTGCCACATGCTGGTTTAATCTTCACACTTCACATTTCCTAGAATTACATGGAAAAGTAAATAGCTCCAGTTCAAGGAAAACACAATGCCCTTCCCAACTGCACTCTTTATCAGATAAGATGAACTCTCTAGAGGAAGGTCAGGAAGGTATGAGAGCAGAACGTAAGTGACTCCCAATTGTGTTTAACATGTCTGTACTGATTCAGAAGAACGTAAGTGGCTCCTCGTCAGACCATCAGAGTAAGCAGTGCCTCGTGCAGTCAATCAAGGAAGTCTGGAGAGCTGCTGCATAGAGACTGTTAATGTCAAATCATCCTTTTAATCACAAAATGCTTACATATGGGAGACTGCAATGTTCCCTGGCAGTAACCGCCGTCTAGAAAGTTCTGCTGCTTTCTTCTGTGCATCCATAAATCTATTTAGCCAGGAGACTTCAATGCAGCTGATTGTAAGATGCCCCCCACACCCCCCTCTCTCTCATATCAGTCTCTACCAGAGTCACGTAATGAGCTTCCCTCAACCAGCTCTGGTCTCAATGCCTCTGTCAAAAGATGTGCAGTGACGAGGTTTGCATATGATACACAAAATAAAAATCTTCTGTTCCTAGAGAAAAAATACGCATGATTGCTTTTCCATTCTCAAGAGTCCAAAACACTGCCTACTGTTTAGTACCATGAATCCAGAATAATGGTGCTGTGCAGTCAGTGTAACTGTAAACACCTAGGTTAAAACTTTAAGACAAAAATAAATTGTAGACATAAGTTATTTGAGCATAATGTAGGCAACAGAACCTGTGCAAGCACATTGGAAATGTAGGAACCTTTAGTTATCCCTCTCTCAGTTAACCCCTTCCACTGCTGGGGTTTCTTTCTCATGCTCCCTTGGTAAACCTACATTCACTCAGCAGGGAGGGAAGAGGAGGGGAAGCCAAAGAAAAAGAACAGAAATAGAAGAGCCTCACAAAGAGGTTTACAAAACAGTGTTAGTTACCTTTAAGTCATTTTCACAGTTTTTAATACCATTTACTGTGATACCATTATACATTTAAACTGCTCAGTATTATAAGCTCTAGGGATGATTTAAAGCACTTATATAAGAATGAGTATAGGTCTGTTAAGTGCGAATATATCACTTTTTATGAATGACTTCCTATAAATGTAAATCTCCAGATGACTTGAGCAGCGGTGGGTTTTGTTAACACGCCAAGGGACTCAGGAATCAGTCCTGTCACAAACACGAAAGTTTCTGTAATCAGTTCAGTGGGAAGGATATAGAACTTTTAAAAGCTATTCCTACAGAATCGGGGATGAACTTAAAGTATGAATCATAGCATGAACAATACAAACCTACCAGAATTTTAATGTGATGTGTTCATCTATAGTCCTACTTAGATGAACACATCACATATTACTAGATGCTACTTGCCAGCAATAATTAAATATAAAGAATATGTGGAAAAAAGAGACCCACAACAGCCCTTATGTAACAGATATGGCCAGAGTCAAAATTCATTACCCAATTTCTAGGCAGCTCTAATACCACTGCACTCCTGAACCTGCGGTCTCCATCGCTGATAATCTCCTCTAAGGAGTGTGTGTCACGAACAACCAGGTTCTTCTTGCTTCCCATGGCTTACTGCACTTAACTGTCAATGGTGAAGTTTACAGAGGAAAATCCCTGTGAGCTTTTGCCTATGTGTTTATGCACCTATTGATAAGGAGGCGTAGGAAGAAGTAAAAATGGGGAAGGGGAGGGCAGGGAGATTTGGCCAGGCTGCTGCCCCTTTGACTCACAGAATACCAGCAGAGGACAGCCTGACACCCACACAGAACAAAACATTTCTCCCTGCCCTGGTTCCACTTTCTAGCCTTGACTTCATTCTAACTGCCCTGATTCAGTGACAGCCAACCCATTATCTTGTGGCTTCTGCCAAGTTCCTGATTTTCTTCTCTTCTTGAAGATGAGGAAGAGCTCTGTTTAAGTGCCCTCTGGAACCTACACTGAGACGTATTCCAACATCTGTGGAGTCTAGCGTGCACTACAGGAGCCAGAAGCAGGTAAGGAAACTCTTCATGAAGTAGCCCGGGTGTGAGAACGGAAGAATTCCGTGACACTGGGCAATCCTCATGTTCTACCAGTAGAAGTCAGTTTGTTTCAAACTTGTAATTGTTTGGCATGTTAAGTATTTCTCAATGGCAACTTTGGGGGCCAAACCTTAAGTGTTAAAATTGATTACCTGGGACTCCCAATTGTGTTTAACATGTCTGTACTGATTCAGAAGAAACTATTTCACAAGTGTCCATCTCGGGCATTTCAACTGTGTGAAAGGACACGAGATGGCTTCTCAAAAGTAAGTTCACTGTCGTATTTCTTCTTTCAAAACTTCTCACTATGAATAGTTTCTCCTTTTCTGTAACTGCACTCATACTCACATAACAAAATTGTGTCTGTTTGAATGTATATTTACACAAGTAAGAGCTTTTAGCTTGGTCTTGCCGGGAAAGTTAATCCTAATTGCACCTAATAAAATATGAATTTGTTCTTAAGGAATATGTATGTATGTATGTATGTATGTATGTATGTATGTGTATATATGTATATATGTATGTATACATACACATATCCTATATATATAGCAAAAATTTGCATTCATTAGATACTTACACAGTTTATGAATAATCTGCTAAATTACTTAAAATGCTTGAACTATTTTCTATTCAACATATAGGACCAAGCATGGACCTAGTGTCAGTACACTCAGTGAGCCCATGTAAGCCACCTAGAATACACTTTTTATTTACTGTTGAATTTTGGGAAGGTATTGCTTTGAGGTGTTTTGGTTTCTTGGCTTGTTTTTTATTTGTTTTGTCTTAGGAAATTTAATCCTATGGAAGAAATAAGAGTAAAGAAAAAAACAATGTACACATATATCACTTTTAAAATACACAAAAATCAAAAATACATGTTAGGAGTGAATTATCTAAATCCCAATTTAAAAATAGGAAAACAGGGCACTCACTAAAAATACCAAAGTAACATTTTAAGTTCTATAAACACATAAAATCTTCAATAAAACTTGTAAATACATGAGAGCACATGTGTACAGTTCCGCACTCACAGATGCATATGATGCACACACAGTTATGCCTATTAAGGCCAAAGAAGAAGACAGGAGAGACCAAGGTGCTCAGAGCTGTGAGGGGAAGTCAGCAGGCTGTGGGAAGTGACTACCACTTGCCGCCCTGTAGCAGCAGCACCTCAGAGGAAGCAGGGCCTGAAAGAATGAGGCTCTCGCTGGAAGGCAACAGCTGACCCTACCAGGATCTAAACCCCCTGCATGCTAAGCGGCTGGCTCTGCTGCTGGCTCCTGCAGACAATGATTCCTATCAGCTTTACCCTGCAATGGCTTCAGCTGCTTCCTCTTCTGCCTTATAATCTACCAGTCATCCATGGGTCAGCATGCCCTCCCAGGCTCCTCAATCCACTGTGGCTACTTTCTCCCTTAGTCATGTATTTTCAGGGTTTTATTTTTTTTCTCACTAAATTATCACTGGCAATTTTCCAAAAAAAAATAAAAATCACAACGAGGAGGACACAGCAATAAGGAGAAATGAATCTCAAAGTAGGCATAAGAAATGGCAAAGCCCTATGAAACAGTTCATGTTAAACACTAGGCAACAAGGTACCAAGCACTAGGTACTAAGTATCATCCTAAGTACCTGATCCACCAAGTTCCCTGTACTGCATTCGTATTTTCTAAGCCACAAAACATCAATTCAGATAATATCTGTGAAGTCATTAACAGACTAATGTATGAACACAGTATAAAGTAAATGAGGGATAACACTGCTGCTTTCAATGCTTTCACAGAGATCAGGATCATCAAAAAATGACCTTTATACAACAGATCGTTAGAACACGTAATCAATGGGTCAGCATGTCCTCCCACAGAGCACTTAACTGTAATACCTCTACAGGATTTTCAATTCTTTTTGTTTTAAGTTCATGTACAAGGCATCCCCTGGTGATGCCGAAACTGGTGGTTTGAGAGCCACTTACTCATGAGTGACACTACCATTCACATGTGTCCTACCAATAGGCTGCCTACAGGTTTTTCACTCAATCTAAGCTACCTAGTAAATAAACAAATGCTTAAAAAACAAAACGCCCAGCACCTCTCCATGTAGTGCATCAACCCTGAGGTAATTAAGCTTTGTGCTAGTCTTTAGCATGAGACAGTGGGTGAAGAAGGAAAGGACCACTGGATAACACACTTCTTATGGTACAAGATGCTTCTGAACTCAACTCTCTGAATACAATGGCGAAGATGGCTTGGAAACAGTGTTCACTCTAGTAGATGCTTTTAGAATGAACTTGGTTGTTGAGGCTTCTCTAAGCCTAAATCTCTGATAACACAGAAGTCAGACTCATTGAACCAGGCTCCTGCATTTCCCTCAAGTCAGGAGCACATGAGTTGGTGTCTCAGCATGAGCAGACTCTACAATGCCAAGAACAAACCAGTCTGAGATGATATATGACACCAGCACAAACACTCTACCGTGGGCATCTGTGCTTCCAAAGGACCATCTAGTCGAAGAGAAGCAATAAAAAGAAATAAAAGTCACATCAGCTGAAAATTATGAGTTCAAGAGTGCCAAGTAGGTTCAGGTCAAGCTCTCAAAGGATAGGCCCATGAACCACACTAGTGGACTTCTTTGATGTGCAAGAGTTGACCCTCGACCCACTGACCCAGAAACCCTAGGGACAGAACTCTGCAGTCAATGCTTGAACTAGTCCTACTGGTAATTCTGAAGTACACATTTGAGCTTCAATCGTAGGATGATCATACAAATGACACACACACCTGACAACTGGGCAAACTTGTAAAGAGTGCTTTCTTTCTCTTTCAAAGTGCCTGGTGCCACCTATGGTCAAACTGAGTGCTTTCCTCAGAGACAAAGTACTGCCTGCGATTTCAAATGAGCTGTGAGTCTACTGTGAGATCCACAGTACCTATGAATGTGAAAAAGGAGCACTGTCTCACGAGAGTCTGAGCACATCGGCTTAAAAAAGCCAATTACAACACACATGTATTACTTTTTTATTGGTTATTTTATTTATTTACATTTCAAATGTTGTCCCCCTTCCTGATTCCTTCCCCTCCACAAACCCCCATCTCATCACCCCTCCTTTGCCTCTACGAGTGTGCTCCTCCACCAATCTACCCATTCCTGCCTCACCCCTCTACCATCTCCCTAAGCTGGGACATCAATCCTCCACAGGACCAAGGGCCTCCTCTGCCACTGATACCAGATAAGGCCATCCTCTGCTACATATGTAGTTAGAGCTATGGGTCCCTCCATGTAGGCTCTTTGGATGGTGATTTAGTCCCTGAGAACTCTGGGGGTCTGGTTGGTTGATATTGTTGTTCTTCCTATGGGATTGCAAACCCCTTCAGCTCCTTCAGTCCTTGCTCTAACTCCTCCATTGGGGTCCCTGTGCTCAGTCCAATGGTTGGCTGTGAGTATTTGTATCTGTATTAGTCAGGTGCTGGCAGAGCCTCTCAGGGAACAGTTATATCAGACTTCTGTCAGCAAGCACTTCTTGACATCAGCAATAGTGTGTAAAGTCTATTTTAAATTCTCAGCACATCCTGAGCAACATACAGGCAACAGGTAAACCAGATGTACTTTCTCCCAACACACAATTTCCCCCAAACAGGTCTTAAAATCCCCTTTATTAAATCTTCTGGCTCTTCCTTATGGCTCAGATAGCATCCTAGAAAAGCATATCACTAGCAAATAAACTACTTGTCCTTCCAGTAACAACTCGGCTCTCATAACTCACAGGAAAACCAAGTCTACCAGGAGGCTTCTCAGTTCACCTGTTCTTTTAATGTCAAGTCACTGTTTGGCATCTACTCAATTTCTGTTTTCTTTGAAAACTTCTGACTGTACCCAGCCCAAATCAGACGGCTAGCCCTTCGTTCTGAGCACAAGTGAGCCACATGCTATCTGTGAAAAGCCTCAAGTGTCTTACATGTCATGGTCTGACCACTCGCTCTTCACATAAGAGAACAGCAGGGGTTGGTGGTTTCTGTCTAGTTCCAGAACATCTGATGTTGAAGTTAAGATTTTAAAGAGAAAAAAAAGTATCAACTGTGAGACATATGGGAGCTGGCCCAGAAGACACTGCTGTGCTGGTGTGCTCACTGTGGCAAGGATCTGGATGTTTGCTTTTCCAGGATCACAAAAATTAATTTCTATTACATCATGCAGAGCTACTGAACTCTACATGTGGTTTAAAAAAAAAACACAGAATCCTGTACATATACTGAAGGAATTGAATTGAATTTCATTCTATAAACACCAATTCCCTACCACACGACGGCCCCAGTTCTAGACACTATAGATACTCTGCATGAAGAACTGTCCTCTGGACCGCGTTCTAATGGGTCGCATTAAACCTTACTTTTACTATAACCAATGCTCTTATGCTAGGACTAGCTTTTAAGTCACACTAATGATATTTGAGCACATAATTTCTTAGGACATGTTTTTACTAACTTTAGAGAGATTTGGAGGAGATTCTAATCTCACAATGAATATATGCTGGCTTGTTCTAACCCTGCTGGGAGCTTATGGCTCTGCATTTACTAATAATCAAAAGATAATATAGAAAAGGTGGGCCTTGGTAGTCAATGTTCTCTTCCTCTCCTACCTCCCAAAACTGTCTTTCTGTTGAAAAACCTAATTGCCTGCAAGCACCACCTTTACAGAAGTGAAAATAGGAAGGGAAAGGTTGGGGTCTCACATGAAGAGAAAACCTAGGGCCAGATGTCCCCGGCTATCACCAAGTCTGTGATGAGCTGAATGCAGCGACTACCCTCTTAACTGGCACTAGAGCAAACTGGTTAGCTAAGAACAGAGTAAGTAACCAAACCAGGCTTACGAGGAGTTATTTCTGGAAAACAAATATTTTTCTTAAACTATATTTTATACCTAGTGTGTGTGTGTGTGTGTGTGTGTGTGTGTGTGTGTGTGTACGTACAAGTGTGGATGAACTACATGAAGGTAAGAGGACAAAGTGTGGGAGTAGGTTCTCTCCATTCACCATGTGGGCCCCAGGGATAGAACTAAGGTCACCAGGTTTGGCAGCAGCCATCCTTACCCACTGGGCCATTTTGTTAGACTTTAAATGGGTTATTTCAACTTTGAACACACAAAGCTATTTTACTGCTCAATCTTTTGATATTGTGTCAAAGCCTTTTACTGACAAACTACAGATCTGTATTGATTTTTCTTTCCTACAAATGTAGCATATTCTCAGTATAGTCTGGTTCCTTAGTATAATTCAAATGAGTGAGAGGGTGTTTTGGGCAACCAAGGAGTCACACGAATAAAGTAACTGAGACTTAGATTAGATTTTAAGTCCCTGAAGAGAAGTAAGTCTGCTCGTGACAGTTCATTTTCCCAGACAATGGGCAGAAAGAAGCCAAGCCTTGCACCAAACTGGCAACAATAATCTGAGGTTTTGGCTAAAGTGTCTCTCTGCTGAGCCTCCTTGGAGAAGGCACAGCGTTCAGGGCTTCCTAACACATACAAGTGTGCATTCTGGAATCAGATTCTCTAGCCTTAAATCCTGACTGTGCCACTTAGTCTGATACAATCTTCATCAAGCTATTCCATGTCTCATTTTCCTTGCCAAAGTATCATCAGAGTAAATGAGTTAATACCTAACATCCCAGAACAGTATTAGGCCTGACACAGAGATCAACCTCTACACCCTGATGCCAGTGCCAGCCTATTCTTTCTCAATCTGAGATAAATATAAGAAAAAGAAAAGCCAAAAGTTATGCGAGCAAATTACTTCTGATTGCCTATTTCATTCACCAGCAAAAGTAGAATGAAGAGTAGAAAAGAAGTAGAAAAGGAGAATCATCGTAACAATTATCAGGTGGTACGAAATTACGTTACCTATTATACTTCTTCACACATACACAAAAATATCAACACCATGGTTCTTACTGCAGTTCACACATAAAAGATATTCCTGCATCTACCATAATTCAGGCAGATTACGTTCCCTGACCAAGTGATTTATGAAAAAGTACAAGGCATAATTTGGGAAAATTAAATATTACACTATGATAGCAGAACAGGGAACAGGCAGTGAGTGCTACCTCAAAAGAGGGAAATAATGCACCGATTCAGGAAATTACAGACTGGTACATGGTCTACGGAAATAGTGTGCCTAGTAAACAAACAAAACACCAACTAGTGTCCTGAAGGACCCCCAAACACGGCTTACCTCATTTGTAATATTGTCTCTCTAACCCCCAACATGTTGTATGACATGTTGTCCCTTCAAAAGCCGTTAAATACACTCTGGCTTTCATACCTCTATAGCATTGACAAATGAGGCAACAGTCTGGTCCACGATGTTCAACACCCATGCTGCTTTAAGAGGAAGTATTTATGTCTGTGACTTTGTGCCTACTTAATTTAAGATATAAACTGTATACCAAGAGAAACAAGGTAAATATATAATTCAAAGAAGTTCAGCCACTATATAGCCACTACCCCCAATCAGGATAAAAGTCCCACAAGGCCCAGGGAGTTGTAGAACATTTGCCTGGCATGTATAGGTACCGCCGAAAGGAGAATTAAGGTCACCACATCAATTCCCTTGCAGGTCTTTCCTAGCACAAGCCTACACTCCACTCCAATTTCTCTCACCACAGCTTGGTTACGTAGCAACCACATAGCGTTTGCCTCTTAACACAAAAAATCTACTCCCCTCCCTCCCGGGCCTGAATTCTCTTACTTATTGAGACTTAATCAGTTACCTGACAGGCACAGGGCCCTGAGTGGTGCTCATTTCTGCTAGCATGTCCCGCTTTATTTCCCCCTTTAGCCTACACTGACGGACATATGGGTTGCTCCCAGGTGGGGGCTACCACAGTAAAGTTGTGACAGCCATCATAATCATCCTTTTTATAGGCAATATCCGCTCCTGTTTCTCTTGTGTAAAGGAAAAGAGTAAGATTATTAGGCTACACGGTTATGTGCTTAACTTGATTACAAGTCACAAAGTAGATATTCCATTTTATATGACTAGATATACTCATGAGTAGATATACATTATCAATACACAACTGACTTGCCAATTCTTAGTCCTGTAAGGTTTTATGGGTGAATTTGGGAGAGAGAAATTCTGAGGGTGGGGAACTACTGTTTCTTGTCTTTTTTGTGGTAGCTGTGTCTTTTTAAAGTTTTCTTTTTAAAGGTAGGGTTTCAAGTCTGAGGGCTTGCCTCAGACTTACGATCTAGCTAAAACCGGCCTGGAACACTCACTGCCTTCCACCCCCCAAGAGCTGGCATTACAGGCAGGTACTATCGCACCCACATAGTTTACTGTCATTTTTAATCTCCACTTCCTTTAAGAATGCTATGTCTCTTGTCTTATGCTCCAAAGTCAAACAAAGCTTATGAATGTTTCCTCAAATTCTTCACTTACTTTCTTAACTGAATTCTTGTGTTTTTAATAAACTTGGTGAGGACGGGTCTATAATTACCTAAATTATTTTTTACCAGAGACATAGAGCACATTAGTTACTTTTCTATTGCTATGATAAAATGTTTAACTCAGGGCTTACAGTTCCAGTCCCACCATCATGGTGGGATCGTGGTGGCAGCAGGCAGGAGGGTATGGCAGCAGTGCCTAATGGAACTCGAAAGCCTAAATTTTAATAAGGCACAAAGATACCATTTTCTTTAATCATCAGCATATTTTGCATCCTAAGGAATCAACTATCCAAATTTGGAAAGATATTCCATTTTTCCCTAGAAACATTGCTGTTACAATTTTATATAAGTATATAATATTTCTTGAATTAGTTTGCTTATAACCAGCTGCAAAAAATACTTTATAAGAGATAGCTGATTTATAAATATTCTGTAGGTCTGAAAACTGTATTTTCCGATGGAAAACGGTCTCTAGAAGGGTACACGCTCAGCTTCAGTGACAACTTGTACAGAAAACACAGAAACCAAACACAAGATTAAGGCGAGAGAGATGGCACTGAAGTTAACGGGCTTGCTGCTCTCACAGAGGACCCAAGTTCACAGCATCCATGCCAAGAAAAATCACCACTGCCAGTAACTCCAACTCCAGGGGATTTGACACCCTCTTCAGGTGCATACTCACTCACGTGGATGCACAAATACATCCACGAATTAAAAAGGCACACATACATTTTAGCCAGGCATGGTGATGTCCTTGAGAAGCAGAAACAAACAGATCTCTGAGTCTGAGGCCAGCCTAGTCTACAAATAGCAAGTTCCAGACAGACAGAGATACAGTGAGGCTTCATTTAAAAGAAAAATAGATATAAAAACCAAAGACAACAAGAAGCATCTCTTTAGGATGAGAGCCATGCTGGCCTCGCCCCAGGATATGCTTCTCAGAAGACTGGGGAGACAAAGTCCCTGCCTGGTACAGTCAGCAGTTTAAACCAATACAGAAAACAGACAGGGTGGCTCTCAAGGAGTTTTCTTCCTTAAGCACACATTAGAGTAACTGCTGTGTCATTGGTATGGGATGAGTACTTTTGTATGAATTCAGCTCCACAACACAGAGAACACAGCAGCTCTGATCAAAACCTTCCTATGAGTAAGAGTAAGATGTGTTTGAGGACCTGTCTCAGAAGACCTGTTCTCTGCAGACTAAGTCATCCATGATCTTTTATGGGGTTTAGATGCTCTTATGTTCATTCTTGAAAAACATCAACTTAGAACACAAAGACCATCATTGCTGCTCTTCAGATAAAGGTATCATCATTCACAAAACATGTTAAATTAGAACAGTTCGAGCCACTCCCTTGAGGTGTACTGTGGAGTTAGAAGCCTTGTGAGAGTGAAGTACTCATCACAATGAGTTTTGGAAAAATAACATATTTAGTAGAGCGACAGAGCACACACAAAGATAAAAACGCTGTTCTAAATAGCTGTATTTTGACAGCTGCTTCCTTGTACGGAGCTTGTTTAAGCAAGGTCCACATCTTATCCCAATTTGGAGTCTGGCCCCTTGCACTGCATGGGAAGCTGTCCTGGGAAACACTATCAAGCAAAGGCCCATGAACTTGTGCATAAACGAGTCTGCTGTTTTCAGTAACTCTCTGAGCGAACATTTTTTCAAGAAAACGTCAAGTAAACTGCTCAGGATCCTATGAGCGTGAGCCTGTTCCCTTGAAAGAAAGAAAGGAATGAGGCATTTAATTTCCTGTTTTCAAGCATATCAGCTATCAACATTCCCTTAATAGTAGCTATTTTTATGCCTTTCTTTACATACAATGGGCAATCCTTTTCATATCCAAAGGGCAAAAAGTGTAAAGGGAGCAAAAATTAATTAATTAATTAATTTTAATTAAATTAGAAAACAAAAAAGCAAATACCCTCCCAGGAAAGATTGTCTTCAGTCACATAAATGTTTTGAAGTTTTTAATGATTTCAGTCAAAGTAATTTGTTTTTAACAGTGTAAGAAAAGCTTCCATGTAAGAAATGTTCTTGAATGAGCTACCAAATATTAAATTAGGAAAATTTCTCATACTTTACAGTATAAAAATAATTCACTATCACTTGCTATCAAGGAAATCTAAGCATCCTAGATCTCTGAATCATGTTGCAAACACTCCAGGAGAGACTGGAGTCGGCTTGGTTTCCCTGGACCAAGGACCAAAGCTCTGCTCCTGTTGCCAGAACTCCCTTCCAGCCATACGTCCACGCTGCTTGCTCATTCACTGCCCCATATCCTTAAACTCTTCCAGAACATCAAATATTAAACAACTGAGTAACAAAAATATCTATCTCATAGAGGTAACACTAATATGGAAATCAGAAATGTAACAAAAAACAAATTATTAAATGGGTATTTTTATTAATATAACTCTAATCTATATGAATTGTGTTTGATGCTAAGTTTGCTCATTCACTGAAAAAAGTGTTTTCTACATGCTTTGTATTGTATATATACACATATACACACATGTAAATATATAGATATATAAACATACATATATATATATATATATATATATATATATATATATATATGTATCAACCCAAAGTTTCTCTTGTTGGAGACACTTCAAATCACATTCAATGATAGGGATCAACTAAATTCATGTTGTCTCTGTGTTGTGAGAGTGTAGCAGGTGCTGGGACTCAAAGTCAGGACTTTGTTCATGCTGAACACATGCTCTAACAGGGAGCAACATCTCTGACGCTCTTGGTTTCATTTCAGCAGAATATTTTAAATATGGAAAAGCTGAGGCTATGAAGATAAATCTTATTAACAGAAACCCAATGGGCCTTTATAAAATGCTGTATAGAGCCATCATTATAATACAGTGTCTATAGCAATATTGTACCACAAAGAAAATTACTTGGGTGAAAGGGGTGCTAAAGTGAGGGCAGTGACCTGGAACTGAATCAGAGTGCCCCTGTGCATCCTTTCCAGGAGACCCTATGCCTTCAGTTTAGGCCCTCCTGCAGTGAAGTAAAGTCAAATGCGTCCAAGCCTCCTTTATCTTTTTTGCCACTTTTAAACCCTAGGGCCACGAGACATGATTGCACAGCTTTCCCTAGGCCCCTGAAAACGGCGTATACACTTGGAGTTGGAGGTACTCCAACCTATTTTCATCTATCAGGAGAAATACTGATTTCAGCAAAACTACACCTGTATATAAGGCATACCAAACCGGAAGTGTTTCTGGTGAGGCCATTCCCATGGTCCCCTGGAACACTGTTTATAATGCCCTCCAGCTTGTCTCACATTAGGAAGCTTTGTGCTTCCCACTCCATGGACAGAATTCTTGAGTATACATATACTACAGAAACATGGCCACTGATCTGACGAAAGTTAGGATCTACAAGTGGGAAGGGTCTACAGGTGTGCCCTTGAGATGATGGGAATGAAGTCTGAAAAGCGGTATAGGATGTAAGAAAATAAACAAGTAAAAGCTGGCAGGTGCTGGGCAAGATTTAGTGGCCAGAGCCTCTCATGGGAGGACTAAGGCAGCAGAGGCAGAGGAGCACCATGTATAGGAAGCCAGCCTGCTCTGTGCATTAAGTTTCAGGCCAGCTAGGTTTTACTATGAGCCATGGTCTTAAATAAGCAGGTAATGTGCTAAACAGTACAGAATCAGGCCATGGGGTTTCTTCTGCTTCCTGGAAAAATCTTAGAGATTCCAAACCTACCTTTGAAAAAACAGACTCAGTTTCTCTAAGTGTACGCAGACACTTAGACAGTAGTGTGTAAATGCAGAATGGCCCAGGCCAACAGCACGTGGAGGTCAGAAGACATTCTTCCATGTTGTTAGAGAAGGGGTCTTTTTGCAGTTTTTCCACTGTGTATGTCAGGCTAGATGACCTTTGAACATCCGGGGATTCTCACATTTCCACTTCCTATCTCCCCATGGGGGTGCAGGAATCCCAGCACTGTCTTTTACATCACTTCTGGGGACTCAAACTCACTCTCAAAACCATAGCATTAAGCATGGTAGTCTAGAGTATCTAGACTACTCCTCCTCCACCCTCCTTCATTCTGAGCACTGTGGTAGGCATTACCTTACGACACTGGTCCAATCATCACCAGGCTTATGATCCTGGAGAAAGACCTCCAATAGACGAACAACCAACAGCATCAAGAACGGCGGCCAGCAGCTTCCCAGGTGAACCATTTGGGACATTTTAAGATCACTATGTCAGAACCTGGTTAGTGATGATAGCATGCTGTCGTGCAAAGATTGGGGTCAGAAGCTTGATGTGATGTGGAGAGCAGGTTGAGGCCCTCCCATAATGGACACAGTAAAGTCTCTCCTTAAAAGAGAAAAATCTGCTCTAAGTCTAAAGACCACCAACCTGAGCCATGAATTGGGAGGAAAACTGATGACACTGAATGTCATATATGGAACCCAGTAGAATAACTCCCCAATACTAAGAACTTACAAATGTCAATGGCTCTCTGCAGTTCTCAAGTGCCACTCACTCCTGAGTTCTTTTCCTTCAGACAGGGTAACTTTCCTACTCTCTCCTCTAGGAACTGCAAGTCTGCCTTGCCCTGCTGCCCTCGGGCATCTCCCTCCCTCCTTCCTTTCCTCTTTACAGAGACTCTGCATTTTCTCTTGGGAAATCTGGCTCCATACCCCAGGAGCCATTTTATGCTGAACAATCGGGCTGGGGGAGAAGAGAGTGCAGGAACCATGTCTGTGAGAAGTCAACTGAGATTGCTGTGAATACTACAGATCTGAACGGAGAGCTGAGAGCTGAGGCAGGCAGTGGGGTAACTACAGGAAATTTTCCCAGGCATGGTGACATCCTGGGTGGGAGGTCAGGGGACGGACGCATCACCAGAAAGAGAGGCAGAGACAGCTTGGATAAAGGATGCAGCTAGTGTGAGGAGAACATTGATTGGGTAGGAGCCGCAGTCTTACAGAGCCCCGTAGGCTGGCTTTGAACCCTGGATTTCATCCAACAACCATGAGTCAATCAGAGCCCCAGAGAGAGATGAGAAACAAGAAGGAAAACTCTTCTTCAAGATTCTTTTTTTTTTTTTTCACTCTAACTGAAGGAAGGTTTTCAGTAACTAAGCACAACTAAGCAGCAATAGTTTTATTGGAAACACATGGATTACATCCAGTCCATATGTGAAAACCCTCTATGCTGGTCAAGGCTCTGCTAAGAGGAGGTTACTTTGTGCAATCCTAAGCCAACTGCCAAGTCTCTGCCTAAACTTCCTAGACTGCAAGAAGTCTTCGATAAAAGCCTTTTTGTCATCTGACAAATGCATTGGTTGCTACTGCTTTCCTTGGTAAAGTGTCCAGTTCCTAGGACAGCACAACCAACGATGACTTAAACTTGACACTATGTGAGCAGACTCTTTGAAGTACATCAAACAAGTAATTTCTAATTAAGGGAAGGGAATAATTTCTAAATAAGATCGCAGCAGTTGTGTATGGACAAAAATCAAAGCCTAGTCTTGGAAGAAGAAAGTGGAAAGAGCTCATAAAGGACTAGCTCAACCTGATTTCTTCGATGGGCATCAGCAACACAAAATAAAAGGGGAGAGCTTCTAAGCCTCAGAGAAAAGTCATCCACAGGGTGGGGTAGGGGAATGCAAGTGACCCCACTAGGTCATGATTTTCTGTTTAAACACTGCTTACTGACAGCTGGCCACACTAACATCAACACTGCTGTGTGGGTATTACCTCTCTAGATTCTTTCCACAGCCTCATGGGATACAGAGATTTTTCTGCCAGTTCACTGATGCATAGAGAACTTCCCCAGTGACTCTGCAGAGAAGCGGGGGACGGAGTGTTGGCGCCTAGCAAGTCCAACCCTTAACCTCTGTGCTGTATTAATCCCTAAGAAATGAGTCCTTGCTCACAGGGTATGTTAAATCACGTTGCTCTTGGATTCTTTCTTTCAAACACCATTAAAGGAAACATTAAAAGTTCCACTTAATTGTTCTAAGAAACAGATCTAAGGAAATCCAACTAATGATGACACTTTTAAGGCTCTGATAGTTGGCAAAGTTGATAGGACCCACACTGCCGTCAAGCTTGAGAGTGAAGACCAGAATAACTTCGCAAATGAATGCTATTTATAAACAGTGGACATTTTGTCAGCCCTTGTTAGGATAATGAACTGTGAGTGCCACATTTGTTTACTTCCTGCTGGTTCAAGATGCTTATAAATTTTCAGCCCTACAAATGTAGTGTCATAAGTTTAAACTCAAGCAGATGCCCAGAATTTTAGGGCAAGTTGAAAGGATTCCAATCCTTTCATTGTTTGGGAAGTTCCACATGCTCATCACACATTGGAATGAGCACGACTCCAGGTGACTCATTACAGGGCACTGAGCTGTCTCTCTAGAGGCCCAGGACCTGCTGCTGGTCTACTTACACCTACTCCTACCATGCAAAACTACTGGCTTCCTCGTTGATCATGCTGACACTCACACCGGGCTTCCCCTTCCCACACCACCCACCAGTCATCTGCTCCAATGATGCCCTGGGAATGAGGACAAATAGTGACAGTAGATGTTGAGTGTGAGTAACTTAGTTTATTACAGCAAGAATGACACTTCAAAGAAAAATAGTCATTTTACAAGATAAAAAAGGAAGTTATTACTTTTGAAGCATTAAGCCTTAATGTTCCTACTGGTCCATATGAGTGCTTCGGAAGATGTCACTAAAAACAGGCTCTTAAAAAGATGCTAGACCTCGGGTCAAAGGAAATGAACACTGATAATAAGACTGTGATGTTTTCTCACAGCATAGACCTCGGGTCAAAGGAAATGAACAGTGGTAATAAGCTTATAACGTTTTCTCATGGCATCAGTCAAGCAATTTCCTCAGGCTTCTTTCTCCACTTTCAAAGAAAGCCTGAACTATTCATACCTAGCAACAGACTTGTGACCTGACACCCGCCCAGGACCTTCCCAGGCCAACTCATTCAGGGAAGTGAGCTGCAGTCTGTACTTGACTGACGAAAGGCAAAGTGTTATGAACACACCTGCATACACACACACACACACACACACACACACACACACACACACACACACTCTTTACAGAGCTTATAAGTCTCATTTATATAATATAATGAATGTGTTTATCACACAGCAATACTGGGATTTGTTTCCAAAACATCAGAATCAAGACCTAAGATTTAGAGAAAGCAAAGCTCAGAGGAGACCCACGGTCAGATGTGCCACAGAAGAGAAGGAAATCAAAAGGCAAGGGTAGGGGGTTGGGGATTTAGCTCAGTGGTAGGGCGCTTGCCTAGCAAGCACAAGGCCCTGGGTTCGGTCCCCAGCTCCGAAAAAAAAAAAAAAAAAGACAAGGGTGCAGTAAGAACATGGTGGTAACCACTGTAGACCCAGATATCATTGTGGAAATGTCATGGACTCTTCAAGTAGTAGATGAAAGAATTCAACTGAGTATTTATACTTTAAACATTTTCAGCAAAGTGGTTCCCAGTATATGTCAACACTATATTACACCAGCACTCACTATATAAGTCAAGTCATCCCAGAACTGCCTTCATCTAGGCATCAAACACTGGGCTTTCAAAATATTTTAGTTTCCATGGATCCTATTCCAACTCTCCAGTCTACTCATCCTGGTGTGAGTATGTCCCCTGGTCTGCCCAAGACACCAGCGCACTTCTGTGGTTTCACACTCCCAAGTATCCTGTTATAAACTCTACTTTTTCTCTTGGTTAGGCCGTGGATGAAGGAATGTTTTATTTCACTTCAATCCATATAGCACATCAGAAAAGTCCGCCTTAAATCTCATAGGCACAAAGGAAAGCTAAGCTTGGTTCAAAGGGAGCTTCTGCTTCCAACAGAAAGTCAGATGCTACACTCACAGTCACTTAAGTCCACAGCAGGCAAACAGGCACAGGCAAGAGTGGAAATAACACTGTGCTATGTGAATCTCAGCCCATTTACTAATGCTCCTTCTTTGTATATTTAAAATGTCAATTGCTAAATGCTCTTGAAAGCATTTTAATAGATGTATTTAATACTGGTAACAAAACTACACAATAATCATATGCACGAATATGTGAGGTGCACATGTGCATCACTTAAGAACAACCAAAAGCAGACAAGTAGCACAGAAATAATTTTTTAAAAAAGTCAAGATTCTAGTGGTTGCATTCATTGACCCTATGTCTGTCCAGCTTACATATGCACACACAGAGCTGACCCAGTGGCTTCTCTCCAAGCACAAGCCCATCTCAGACATGCTTGAATAACGTCACAATGTCAATATAAAGCTACTGCTTCAATGCAAAGAAAACAGCAGACAGTTTCTAATCAAGTATGAATCCCCATGACCCAGGGACACTGAGTCCAGTTGTTCTGAATTATATGTCAAACATGGCAGCAGACTCATGAAGTACTTTTTTAGTTAAAGAATAAAGAAAGTCGTAAATCAAGACATTTAATCAAACATATGAAAACACCAGGCAGGCAGGTGACAGAAAGGAGGGAATCCTCTGTATTTAGGGCTCAGATACCACCTGATGTCATCCTTAGCCTTGGTTGGTGGAGTCAGTGGTCTGTAAATACACCCCGAAAGTTTACACCCAATAGTCACAATGATGTTAGTCAAACACAGGGGGACTCAAGACAGTCCAAGATAAACTGTCATTAGGTTCTATGCCTGCAACATTCCAACCTCCCCACAGTCACTGAAGTGCTATTGAGTCCGGAGGTTCTGCTGACATGTGACTCTTTCCAGGAACTTCTGAACACACTATAGGCACGAATCCCAAATATCACCCAAGAGTTAGGAGATCTGTGTTCAAAAACATCACTCCATGTCACATGACCATGGCCCAGCATCCATGGTTATTCAGCTTTAAGTATTCAGACCTACAAAAGCCTCTCACCATACAAACATCTGGGGCTGCACAGTCAGGGAACAACTGTAGAGAGGGGAAACTCCAATCTCTTACTCACAGGACAAAGCAGAGCCCTGAAGACCCAACAACACACCAGTCATGAGGAAAAGGTTTCCCAAAGCAGAAGGAGAAAAAAAAGGCTTTATCTAAATGTCTGTTCTACTGGAGTTGTGCAAATTCTGAAGAAGCAATCTAATACTCTCCTCTTCTGTACCATCTCAATTTCTAAATGTTAATTCAGTGCCTTTTGGATTTCAAAGACCTCTGTGAGGCCATGGCTGGGAAGCACATGCTGGTCTCATTCTAAAACAATGGTATTTTCAGAACAACCCAGCTTGAAACTATTTTGCATAGCCTCAGAGAATCACAGTAATACTTGGGGCAGCAACCACAGCCTTCTCAACCAAAGGTCCATTTACTTCATTTATATGGGCCTTCTGTCGAAGACTACAACTTTAAAGAGGATGAGAGTGTCTGCTCAAAACAAACGTTTACAAGCACACACGTAGACACATGTGTACCCACTCATACAGTGTCTTATAACATGTCTAGAACAGGGGAATCTTGATGCACACTTTAGAGTGCTACAGAAAATGGTAGAGGAAATGAAAAACTAGAGAAGAAAAAAAGATCCTGAACTCTTCATCACAATGAAAGCGTAGCAGAGCTTTGAACACCTCTACCACATCCCACTGTCTGTATCCATCCACCCACTCTGAGCATCCAGTCCCCGAAGCACTATGACAGTAACAAGCTGAGGGTCTAGAAAACTCTTATGACCGCAACCTTGCTCATATCTTGCTTGGAGATCTTTATGATTCATCTCATGGTGGCTTTAAGCAGTTCTGTGCCTCTTAATTCAGAAGGAGCAAGTCACATAAAGTAGCCTATAAATACACCAAAGCAACCCAAGGACAAAGAGTGAAATGATGGGATGCCCAGGTTGTGCCTTTCCTATCTAGGCACATCAAAAACAGAGCTTCATGGGCCAGCGAGATGGCTCAGAGGGTAAAGCCATTGCTAAATAAGCCTGATGACTTGATTCGATCCCCAGAACTCAGGGAAAGGTAGAAGGAAAACCTAACTCCACAAAGTTGTTCTCTGACCTCCACATGCACACTGGGACACACGCGCACACACACACACACACACACACACACACACACACACACACACACACACACACAAAGAGAGAGAGACAGGAGAGGGAGAAATAGATACTATTTAAAACAATAGAACTTCATATCAGAAAAATTGAAACTTAATCCAGTGTGTGTGTGTGTGTGTGTGTGTGTGTGTGTGTGTGTGTGTGTGTGTGTACACATATAGACTTAAAGGGAATGAGAGGAAGGTAGTGAACAGCCCCGTAAACAGAAGGTAGCCTAAGCACTGCCCTGAAAAGCACTGTGTTAAGCCATGAACATTAGATTTAATTGCCATTTCAAAGCCATGCTTTCTTGAGACAATCGTTCATTACCCCTTAGAAATGCTAGGTGACCCCACAACACATCTCCCTTTCATCATTTCTTCACATGGTAACCTATATTGATGAGGGCAACAAATATTTGTTCTTCTACATGCCCAGCACTCACAATGTTTCTCACAATGATGTCCTGAAGTGCCTCCCATCACTACTTTTGTATAAGGGATAATCTATAAAGAACAGAAACACATCGGGCTTAAGTAATGCTCCCACGTACGTACCACACTGTGTGAGCAAGAGAGCTTTCTAAGTAAAATAAACTTATTCTAGAGTCTGTGCTCCTAACCACACAAACATATTTCCTCTCAGATCACTAAGACTACAGGTCAACAAATGCTTCAACTGCCTTAAAAAAATCAATATGCAAGAACAAGATCCTGTGAGTGTTTAAACTGCAGGAAGTCAACTGGCAAGAGTGCAAGGGAGATTACACTGAAGCTGAAAATTAAGTGCAACAGAGAAAGAGGAGATACACACTTCCCAGGCCACCTCTCTTAGCAACCACTCCAAAGGGTTCTGAGCAAACAAATGAAAAATGTGAGCATCTCCAGTGCCCACTTTTCTCACAGGACACTGACTCCTGTCGTTGGAAGAGCCCATGCTTTGGGCTTCCTCTTTATTTTCTTCTGCTGTCTCCAACAGAAGTGCAAGCACCACCCTAAGCCCTCCCAAGCCACGAAGACTTTGTACGTGGACCCAGTAAGTGATACCTGATTTAAGTGAAAAGTTTTGTAAAATCAAGTATCATTTCCTCCCGTGGTCCATGGGGGAGAAAGCTGTCTGCGGGGTTTCCAGTTTCCAGCACTGTGCAGATACTACAGTCCCACACATTTCTCCAAAGGAACAAAATTATGTCAGAAAAACTGTAACAGCCCATAGAGTCATCAAGAGCACTTGCTTTTGCAGACCACCTATTTCAGCTAGACATTTTAGTAAGAGACAAGAGACCATGCGTCCTGTGAATGTTCCAGCAACCATAAGGAGAGAAGCAGCACCGTTTAACATATAAGGAAAGAGATTTAGAGAAAACACACAAAAAGCACAAGTCTTCTCTAACTCGGGACTTGGCGCAACCTTTGAATCCAAATGGGATGTCAGCAGCAGACAAGTTACACACAGGAAGGGAAGGATTAAAAAGCACTCACACAGATGTGGAAGACTTTACAAAGCCACAGTGATGACAAATGGCTAAAAGCAAAATGTCTAAGACCAGACAACTAAAAGGTTTCTGCAGTAAAATAGAGAAAATGATTTACTACAAGGATTTGTCAACAGAAGTTTCTGTTGAGATGTAACACTAAGAAGACTCGATATAATGGTGTGTGTGTGTGTGTGTGTGTGTGTGTGTGTGTGTGTGTCGGTCTGTCTGTCTGTCTGTCTGTGAGTATATTAAAATATAAGAGCTAATATTTTACATACATGCTAAGTATCTTATCTTTGGACTAGAAGTGCTTTTTAAACTTTAGGTATTTCAGGTTTTATAATATTTATATATATATATATAATGAGAAACTCAGAAATGTAACTAATTCCAAATCCAAAATTAAGTTTCATACACGACCCATGTGACCTGGAGGCAGTTTTCCACAGTACATTTAGTGAAGCAGTGTCTGGGCTGGGACTTATCATGGGAGGATGTCATCCCATGAAATCATTCGTTGTGTCTTGTCACAAAGTTTTCTTTATTTTGGAACATGTACAATTTCAAATACCCTCAAATATACTCTAAACTGTCCTAGATTTATACACCTTCACTCAATTGAATGGGAAGTGGCCACCCGGAAGAGGGAGGGGACAACATCTCATATGCAGTGGACAGGACTTACCTGGTCACTGGAGGTGACTGGGAAACAGCAATGCTTAGGAATCAGGGGGAGAGGCTCGGCCATAGATAACAGTCACCCTGCCTAGGCAGTGCACACAAGGGATGCCAGTTTCTCTGAAAATAGTGGGTGTGACTGTCTAGAGTATCAGAGAGTGAAGAAGATGAGTGCTTTTCTTCCTCATCAAAAGGTCAACATAAACCACACTGAGCCTCAAACGGTACCTGTGTAGCTAATACGTTAGCTAGGCTGCTAGCGAGAAGTGAAACAGGTAGCTATCAAGGATGGAGAAGAGTTACTTGGCCTCTTAAAGAATCTTAATGTGTGGCATGGATCGACATTTTAAAATTTATTAAAAGAAGGCAAAAGGGAATTAGGATCAAAATGTCTTCTGCTGGGAAAAGTGTGATGTCATCAGTGGTTAAATGCCAGTTGCTTCCTCGCACCTGAGAGACTTCCTCTTTTCAGCTAGAGTCTTGGGGCCCCATGTCTACAGATTAACAAGCGAAGGACAGGGAGCCAAGGTCAGGGAGCCAATCTGAACAGCCTGTGAGTGCTGCCCCTCCTCCTAGCCAGACTGGCCAAATAACTTCATGAAGCAGATTGAGAAGGTGCCAGCAGAAGATCTACCTTTCCTCTAGGGACCACCATTATCATCTGAGACACAAGAACCAGTGGGCGGCTCTATTAGAATATAAGGGTAAGCCACCCTTCTCTCCCCGATTCTTAGTAGGAAGATAAGAGAATGCTCTATAAAGCGAAAAAGCAGAGCTGGGTTTTAAGGATACAGAAGACTTCAACAGGCAAGGAACAGACCTTTTCCAGGTGAAGGTATGAGACCAGAAGACACAGGATGCACGGTGTGACTGAAAATGACGTATGGCCCAACCCTCATTAAAATGTGGGTGTGGCTGCTCTACTCTGTTTTGGGGGTGAAAAGGGAATCTACCAGGATAGGAGTTAGTGGGGTGATGACTAAATATAAAATACAGATTGGACCAAGTCAGACACAGTAAGAAGAGGTGTACCTCAAATTAGTACGTAGAAATGAACTCTCTAGCAGGCAGGTCCAACCTGTCACCTCCAGGCTGCATGCATCTCATGTCCATTACTTGTTGGTGCCTCGTCAAATGGTAATGTCCAAGGCTGGAGATTCCCCATGTCTCCTCATGTAAGCCAGCCAATTTTATTTGACACCACGTCTTCAATCCCAGACGATGGCATTACCTCACTGGACATAGCTCATGTCCTGTCCCTGGTCAGTGCAATTCCTTAGATATGGAGCTCTGAACTTTAATGAAGTTCAAATAAATAGATAAATTCCGCTCTCACGCCCTATCAGTTCTCCTTTCAGTTTACAAAATATAAAACAATTATGGACAGAATTCTCAATGCCCACTTTCCTCCAGGCATGTTCATGGGTGGCTGGCTTCTCTGCAATGCTTCTCTATGCTAATCCAATAAAAGTGAACCAGGTTGGAGCCACTCACACCCCAAGCTCCTTGTCTTAATAAATATACATGCATCTTACTCAAGGATTTCTAGCTGTCTAGGCACATTCTGGTAGTTAGTGGGTTTCAGGCGAACAAGGCTACTGCTGCATACCACGCAAGTATTTTTTTTTTACGCTTTGTTTTATGCCGTAGGTCACCAGACTTCGGAAACATGTGAGCATATGCCACCTCACTGTGGCTTTCACAAATACATATTACAGTAATGTGAAAGAGAAACAAATATGCAGAAGTGTCACTTACAAAATGTGCATACGAGTAACATGGAAAAGAAAATGAAAACTAATGTGTCTCACGGTTTATATTCTTTTAATTCCATGCATTAAAAAAAAAATGGTAACCAGCAGAGATCAAAGACTCAGGGACAGACTTGCCTGCTCTCACAGCTCAAGATCTAGGCAGGAGAAAGCAAGAAACAACAGCTGTGGTCCAGAGCTGTGGTAACACCCAAGACCCCTGAAGTAGCTATTATCAGAAGATAGTTAGGAAATGTTAGCTGGCCAGCTAGGTGGAAGCAGAAATAAGCAGCCTTTCCTTGCTGTTGCTGTAAAGACAGAGTTACCCTGTATGTGGAAGTAAGAGACAGGGAAACTACTTCCAGACTGGGTCCAAGATAAACTGAAGGCGGGCTTACTGGAGTCCTGGCATTATCTCAGTGTTATTTAAAGGATGAACTTTGTATCAATGCTCTTTTGTTTGTTTGCCCAGGATGAGACTAAGCCCTTAACTTTTAAGGTGATATACTGAGAAGGATATAAGTCCCACTTAGGAATTGCTCATTTATAGAATTTCCCATTTAGTATTTAAAACCATGACTAAGGGGAGATCACTGTGCATGAAAGCACTTAAATCCAGATCATTAGTGGTCGTATACCCTTTCACAGTCTCGGGATACACAGGAGTCAAAAGGAAATGATGGCCACGCATCTTTAGAAAGCACAAAAGTCTCTACAGGGAGCGTGTGCATGATGCAAAGTTATCCAGCCTAAAAAGAAATGTGATTCTGCTACATGCTTTAGCATGTTATGAACCAAACTCATAATATACTAAGTGAAATAAGGCAACCATGAGAGGGCTGAGTGATTCCACGTGTCTAAAGTACCTGCTGAAGTCAGATCCTCGTGGATAGAAGCAGAGTGGCAGTTTCCAGAGACTGAGAGACCGTTTTGTAATTTTGACAGAGTTTCAGTTTTGAAAGATGAACAGATCATTTCTGAGAACGATGGTGGTAATGGTGACAATGAAGTAAAACAGATGTCACTGAACCATCCCTTAGAAGTGGTCAAGAGACTGAGTGTGGTGGCTTAAACCTGTAATCCCAGCACTGGAGAGGCTGAGGTAGAAGCATCAGGCATTCAGGCTCAGCTCTGAAAGATACTATTTAAAAACCCAGAGGCCAGGCGTGGGGCACACCTCTAACTTCATCCAGGAGTGCAAAGACACAAGGAGGGCAAGCACCGAGCTGCTGAGCGTGCTGAGGAAGCCCAGGTGGGCCTGATAGCCCCAGAACAAAACAGGTCAAGATGGAATATCTGTGTGCACTTTCACAATTAAAGCAAACAAATGCTGCCTAACAGTATCCTTTTCAAATAACCGGTAGGCTGAGCAACAGGCAATGCGGATAGACTTGTGCAGTTTCCAAGAAGTCGCCCAGGAAAATAGATTTTACAAGGTAGAGGGGAAGCACACAGGAACCATTTTCTAATGCATCTGCAAAGGGTGTGAAAAGAACAGTTTGATGGTTGCTTAGGAGATACCAGGGAGTTTGAGGAACTTTTACTTTTGCCTCTGTAAGTCAGAGAGACGGGCAGGAGGGGGAAATGATGAGAGAGGGGGAGGGGGGGGATGAGGCAGGTCCAATGCTGGTTGGAAGCCTTCAAAGTCAGCCTGAGCACATTGGTTGAGAGATGGGGTGGTACTGTGTTAATCCAGAGAACAACTGGAGAGCAAAAAACCATGGCAACCATTTATTAAATACTCAGAAACGGGTCCTTCAGCAAACCAGGATGGAAATACGGCTGCCCAAACTCCAACTGGAGTTGTACTGATAGACTGGAGAAAGGTCGGAAGTTCCTTGCCTGTTGAAGTCTTCTCTATCCCTAGAACCCAGTTCTGCTTCTTCGCTATAGAGTTCAAGGCATCCGAGTCCCAGAAGGGGAGACTGGCATCCTTTTAACCACTCTCTGCTCATCCGTTGCTACACTGCCAGTACAGGGCAAGGATCCTGTGGACACCCACAAGTACAGCCCTCCCATGACAGGAAAAGCAAGCACACAGTGTGCTTTATTCTCGGAGAAATGTTCAGTTTTCCAGAAAAAAAGAAACAACAATAACAAAACAAATGAACAAACAAAAAACGTTAGCTAGTTAAAACCATGTGAATCAAAACTTTAAAATCTGTCCAAGCAGAGAAAACTGTAGCTATTATCACTACAGCTTCACACAAAAGGTCATGGCTAGGCTTGGGAAAGACCCACCCTCCTGAGGGCTGGGTTCCTTTCCCTCTCCACACATCCTTTCATGCCGTTTACCCTTAGGTACCCTTAGGTTGGGCCTTGACAATCTGTAACTCTTAGCAAATCTACATCAGCTCCAACTTATATAAGCACAACTTAGAGCCGGCCTCCAAAAGCTGCTGGAAATCTGAAGTGCTCGATGCTCAGGCGTTTGGCGAGCCGTCAACATTTCAGAGGGTACTTCAAATGTTTTGGTTTGAGACCTAAAAGAGTATTTCCCGCTTGTCAACATGCACAGCCCAGGCAAAAAAGCCAAGTACATTTCCCTCAGCACCGGTCAGATGTTATATTCAGGCACTGAACCAATCTCACCTAGAGGGGCTGTGGAGAGAGGAAGGATCGGTAAGTGGGAAAATTCCATCCAGTTCAGGGTATGGTAAAAGACAATCTGTAATTCCCAAAGTAGGAGGGCTTTCTGCACTTTCTGCACTCTCCAAGAGTGTTCTTATGGGAGGAATGGAGCACTGGGTTTAGAGGTGAGACTGGACTTTTCCCACATTCAACAAGGTAGTGGAGCGTGATTTCCTTCTGGGGCTCGTGCACTAGGAATTGAGAATTTCCCTTTTAAGCAGGCTGTGCAGGACGGCAACATGGGTTAGCAGAGATGGGGTTAAACGGAGTTATCTGATACTGTAAAGTGGACAAGTGCAGCTGGGTTATGACGCAATCCTCAGAGCAAAGGCAGTCCAATAACTAAAATGCTCAGGAAAGAAAACAAATGCAGAGCATGAAGGCCACAACCCCACCGGGACTAACGCCAGACGTGAAGGACTTCATGTGAGGAAGTCCTCGTATTCTTCTCCGAAACACTAATGCCTAGGCTACTGAGGTGGGCGTACTGGTAAGTCACATTTTAATTTCAAAAGAAAGAAACAGGAATTAAATTAGCTTGATAGTGCTGTGTCTTCGGGCTTAAATTTTCATTTCCTTGATTCTTAAGTTCCGATTTCTTCCTCTAAGACTTGGCAAACATGAAGAGTGGTTTTAGTTTCATGACCATCGAGGTTATGCTTTTACAGTTCAATCTATAGTTTACTTTTCCATAAATTGTAAAGTAACTTAGATGCAGCCTGACTAATATTTTTTCTAACATAAAATATGCTTACAGTAAACTTTAGTTTATTTATTCAGCTACCTAAAGATGGATAGTTTTTTTTTTTTA
Source organism: Rattus norvegicus (assembly GCF_021556685.1). Taxonomy (NCBI): domain Eukaryota; kingdom Metazoa; phylum Chordata; class Mammalia; order Rodentia; family Muridae; genus Rattus; species Rattus norvegicus. The sequence goes on along the minus strand of NC_141535.1, from coordinate 144,710,398 downwards.
AAAAAAAAGCCCCATTTGATGGGAAAATTGTAAACTTGCAACTGTATGGAGAGATGTCGAGACTTGACCACAGCATGCCCTCATGCTGAAGAAAGTTTAAACGTAGTAAATTCAGCATTTACTCTCTCCTGACAACTTTAGAATATTAGCTAGCCACAAGAAATTATCATGGGGGGTATAAAAATACCTGTAATTTGATCATTCTTTCCAATAACAAAGGGGAGACCTTTCTCTTCCTTTAGCTCCTATCATGTGGACAAGAGCAAAGGGACACCTTGACACTGTGTATGATTTTATATGACAGGGAGGATTTCTAGTCAACAGTCCCATGCTCTGAGCTCGTCGGTCTTTGCCCTCCAACTTTAAGACTTCACACATATGCTATTAGATCACCGTATGTTCCAAACAGCCAGGTGACACTGGGAAACCCTCTTTATGTCTCTGTCTTACCAATCTGAAAAGGAGGTTAGCAAGTTTCAGGGACAAGGTGATTTGTCTAATTAAAGGGCAGAGGAGCCAACCATTTGGTTCCAAATCTACTTCCTTGTCTCTAGCATACAATGATTCTGTCTAATAAAAATTGTAATTTATGCATAAGTAGAAGAGAAATGCAAGACTGTGCAGAACTGGTTAGCCCTTTATAGCTGGATGTTTACATAACAAGGGGCAGTAATCGCATTATATAAAATAGTCAATATTATTGGAGTAATAGAAAAGGGGAAGCAAGCTTTGAAGATAAACAGCTAAATCTTGATATACCGAGATGCTGAATAACATTATTTGTTTGGGTTTTTAACTTTTTAACTGGTTTCACCACTGTCCTAGCACCTATTTAAAAAAAATATCTACAATAAAAAACAAAAAACAAAAAACAACTAAGGTTTATGTATCTGGCCCATAGCAGCTGTTCAATAAAAATTTAATTCCTTTCCCATCCTCTGCACTAATAAGTCAGTGAGAGGTAGTACCGCCAAGGGCAAAATCAACACAAAATCATTCAAGCTGTAATCCAAAACTGAGAGAGTTACAAAGTCATTTGTGAAACTGAGGAGAAAGGAAACCTTTTGTACCAACTTCTGTTAACTGCTACAGATAACTGAACAGTGTATCAAAGACCAGGTAACAAACAGCTCCCAACCAGACCCACCCAGTGCAGCCTGCCCTGTGTAACCTGCATGCGCGCAATCCAGCCATTCCTTACCATCCTGTTAGACGTGTGTGTGTGTGTGTGTGTGTGTGTGTGTGTGTGTGTGTGTGTGTGTGTGTGTGTGTGTGAAGTAATTAAACCACTTTGCATGTGGTTTAATTACTTCATCAGTCTAATGTTCCTTTTTAGTATTTCTATTGCTCAGTATACACTGATTAGAAGCTAAAATATTAAGACTAACAAACTAAACAGAATCTTAAATTCTTTTATTAGAAAACACGGTTAAATATACTTTAGCCAGTGTGTTCAAACTTTTTTCCTTAGGATCACTTTTCGCTCTTAAAGATCGTGGCAGACTCTTAAAGAGCTTCTGACTCTTAAAGAGCTTCTGTTCATATACCTCTCTGCGCTACTATTTGGTAAACTAAAGTTGTGAAAAACTCTAAGATATTAATTTTAATGCAATTTAAAAGAGCTTGAAATATTAACCTAAATAGCATGAGTTCAAAAGGAGTTTATATAGGTAAGAGGCATTCTGCTGTATTTTTGCACACCTGTTTAATAATGGTCCATAAAAGGCAGGCAGTTCTTAGAGCCATGGACCAATATACGCTGTTACAGAATGATGTCTTGGCTAAAGAATGGCAAAGATCTAATCCCATGCAGATAAGCAGATGAGAGTAGCATGCCATGGTGCATCAAGCTACATTAAGACTAGGCACCTCTGGGGTTGGGGATTTAGCTCAGTGGTAGAGTGTTTGCCTAGCAAGCGCAAGGCCTGGGTTCGGTCCCCAGCTCCGGAAAAAAAAAAAAAAAAAAAAAGACTAGGCACCTCCTCTCCTACTGAGGCTAGACAGTGAAGCCCAGTGGTGCCTGCAGGAGAGTTGGGAAGGGAAGAGGACCCAGCCCACTGTCATACAGAGACCACAGCCACATTAGGTGGAGCTTGGGGAATTCTGCAGAAGAAGGGAAGAAGTATTGTAGGAACCAGCTGGGTCAAGGACATTACAGCCTCAACTAAGCTAGGCTCACAGGAGCTCACAGAGCCTGAACTGACAACCAGGAGTGGTTTCTTACAGGTCAGCTATACGGTGTTGAAGTCCCACCTACAATTTACGTTCTGTTACACGGAATGCCTTCTGCCTTAATATTTAAATAGATCTCTTACTCATATTTAATAGGCTAATTATTTGGAGAATATACATTCACATAGAACTTTCTAAGCCTAAGTGTTCATTTTACCACGTTAGAAGCAGGGTTCATCGTGTTACTGGTATCCTGTCTCAGTATCAGGAAGTGGCAACTCGTGACGTTAAATTATAGTTTTCAATAATTCTGTTCTCTGAAAGAAACTAACTAAAGGAACTGGTAAAGCACACAGCCCGGATGAATAAATTATAGCCACAGTTACACAACGATCATGTGTAGGAATAGAGATGTGAACCCTTACGTCAACACTCAGAAGAAATTCAGAGTGCTATTATTAAATTTGAAACTTAGTGAGCATTTAGATTTCAACTTAGTCTTCCCAGTAAAGTTTATGTACACATTCAAAAAAAAAAGCCTCAAACACACTGAAATCTCAAGCACTTCTGGTCCCAAGGATTTGGGGCAAGAAGGATTCAAACTGTACATATAAAATAAGATCTTACCTATTTACCCATATGCATGTGTCAAAATGATACAACAATCACAAAAGATTACAGCATGGGGACACTCTGAATCACAGCACTGGCTTTTTGTGTTGTTATGATTGAAGGAGATAAACATTAATAACAAAGTAAATTTTTTAAACGTCATCCAGGCTTGGCCGCTGGGATGAGAATGTATACTAAACCATGAGCCACAATTATTCCAGTCTTGTGACCAAAGATGTCTACATAATTTGTCTTGCTTACAATGTGACAATTTACAAAAGAAAACATTTTAAAACTCTGCAGATTTTGACCGCCCTCATCGTTTGAGAGTTAAGTGCTTAACTTGCCCAGAGCTGTGTGCACAAATTCATCCAAAAGTCAGTGAACCCTGAGCTGCTGTCAACGCAACTCTGAGCCTTCCTAAAGCAGAAGGCAGCAGTTAACCCTGTACTCAGGGGGCTCACCCTCAGGATGATGGTATACATACAGAATCCGGAGAGGTTGGAAGTATTATTTAATTTTAAGGATGTGTTTATCTTATGTGTATAAATGTTTTGCTTGCATGCATGTATGTGCACCTTCTGTGTGCCAGTACCCTCTGAAAGCAGAAGAAAGAGTTGGATTCCCTGGAATGGGAACTTATTAATGGCTGTGAGCTACCATGTGGGTGCTGGGAATAAAGCCCAGGTATCTGCAAGAACTATAAACCATTCTTCAGCCTCGTTACTTTAAATAATTATGAGAGGGAACCAATGGGAGGAGAAGCCCTTGGTCCTGCCAAGGCTGGACCCCCCCAGTGTAGGGGAACGTCAGGGCAGGGAGGTGGGAAGGGGTGGGTGGATGGGTGGGGAAACACCCTCATACAAGAAGGGGGATGAGGGATGGGATGGGACTTTATGGACAGGAAACTGAGAAAAGGGGATAACCTTTGAAATGTAGATAAAAAAAATCTAAGAAAAAGAAAAAAAGAAAATACCCCCAGTGAGGTGCCAAAGGGCACAAGTAGGGGTGCGCCTGCTGCAGCCTTCACAGAGAAACAGCTCCTGAGAAGGTACCATTAGGCCTGAGATCAGCAGGTCTGAGGCAAAAGTAAAACAGAGACACAATCCCAGACAGACTTCGGGGCTCCAATTGCCTTTGCCCTGGTGAATTTCTGCTCTTTTAGAGTTCATTCTTGCTAGACTGACAGTATGGAGGCCCAGTCAACCAGTTATTTCTGTTACTCCCTTGTAGTGTCTGACAAAGTCAGGAGGTCATTCTTTCAAGGCCCTACCCATGGCCCGTCAATTCACGGAGACCCAAAACCTTCGAGACTGTGAGACGGACTGAAACCATTCATCTGCTCCGTCCAGCCTGGCACAAAAGGACAGAGCCTTCAGAAGGTAGCCAGAAGATTAAACTCTTGTCCTTCAATTTTAATCTCAACAGAACCAAAACCAGCTAAGTAGCTAATTTAAAACAAAAACAATGCCCGGAAACCGGGAAAGGGAATAACACTCGAAATGTATATAAGAAATACTCAAGTTAATAAAAAAAATTAAAATAAAAAAAATAAAACAAAAACAAAACAAAAAAAGAAACAAACAAACAAACAAAAAAAAAAAACCAACCCACCTATTGGTTTACCCAAAGGCATGAGTATCTACTCCCTTGCTGTTACACCCTCCCACCCCATACCACACCGTGCCACACGTCAGCTTTGTTGGTGGCTTTTCAGATCTATACACAAAGCTCCCTCACTTGGGCCTGTGGAGCCTGACCATACTGACACAGGGCAGGGTAGGGGCTTCCCCCAGGCATCAAGAGAACAGTGGGGATTGCTCAAGCTGAAGAATTTAGCACAGTGAGTGATAAGCCACTTGCCACCAAGTGAGTTTACACAGGGTGGATGCAGCAGGGACCCTCGAGGGGAGAAGAGCACAGCTACCTGACACATGGCGGATGGGGATGTGCTCAGCACACCATGTTTCTCTTAACCTGTCTGCCTTCCGTGGAAAACTGAGAAGTTCTAGATCAATCAGCACTCGTGCTACGGCTAGGAATCATTTGCAGGGTTGCCATACAGAACAAACTAGGGAAAAGGATTATTTTTAATTGAACGCAATAACTAGTTAAGGCCAATTTTAAACCAATTTTAAACATCAACAACCTTAACTGCACTCTGTGCTCTAGGACACAGCAGGTATGCACCTTGAATCATCTACTCAAGCTTTCTGGATTATTTTTTTTCCAATAAAATGAGGATTGCATCCATCTTCCAAAACATCCCAAGAACTTGAAGGTTCACAGCTGCAATTCATCTATTCTCCAAACCACTTTTCACGTACTCCCTTGTCTATTATCCGAGCTACTTCTGTGCTTTTGCTATTACTGACAGTACTTCAATGTTTCAATATTTCCTGATACACACCAGCAAACATGTTGCAGCCTCCCCTAGAAGTTGAAATATTCCACCATAGAAATATTCCACCATAGAAATATTCCACCATAGGATAGGTAAATGCTTATTCTTACCAAATAGTTCCAATTCACTGTCCAAGGTAATTTACTTAGGAAACGTAATCCTGGGTATTATTTTTAAGTCTTAAAACCTTACCTTTAAAAGTCCTGAGCAATTTTTACAACGGTAGTCATGTGCATACAAGTTGAAATCACTTGTTTTAGAAAGGGAGAGGATGAGAAACACACAATTCAGGACAAGGCCGCCTCTGAGTGGAAGATGGAGGGCTGAGGGAGCAGGGCCGGGATGCAGGAGGGCTGAGGGAGCAGGGACGGGATGCAAGAGGGCTGGCGGGGCTTACACGCTGAGTGTTCTTCCTAGGTTCTTCCTGTTGAGCTTTAGTTCATATTATAGAAGTTAAATGAGGATTCCACTGAGCAGAAAAGCCATTCTGTAAGCAAACTGCACTGTATGTGCATAAAATAAAGTTTTTCAAAGAACAGCGGCTACAGCTGGACACTGTAGTGCGCGTGAAAGACAGGCCAAGACACAACAGTAACTGGAAGCATCAGGGCCAGATGGGCTCCACTGCAATGGACACTTGGGTGAGATCAGCGGCCCCTGACCTACCTTCCAGGACACAGAGTAACCCAGACTTACAGAATAAACAGAAGGGGATGCAGGGGGCAGGCAGGAAATGCCACCACAGACCAGGACCACCAGAACTCTGAGCTCCAAGATGGCCTGGACTATATCAGTCAGCGCCTTCCTTCACCATAGTCTCAACACCAAGTATGCTGCCAGATAATTGGTATCAATTGGATCACATTTGCAAGGAAATCTGCCTTATAATTGATGGAATTAAAAAATTTCAAACAACGCAGTCACGGCATTTCAGGTGGTGAAGAACTTATGGTAGAGCTGTGGGCCAAGGTGTACCTGCCGTGTATTCTGCAACCTCTGGTGACCCCCAGACAGAGGCTGGGGCCTTGTACCTCCTGGACCAACTCTGCTCTTGGTGTACAGTTCACAGCAGGAAGTAGCCTTGGAACTGAAGGAAACGGTAAATTTTCTCAGGAAGCTTTTGGTGATGCTGTTTACTATTTACTTCCTGAAGGAGGGACAAAACTGAAAATGCTAGGTGGCCGTGGTTGATTGGAAAGTGTGACACTGCCTGTGAGCTCTGTCCTCGTTCTAGAGAGGTACCTGAGTCACCTGAAGAAAAGGCAGAGGTCAGTCGATCTTGTCATGAAGCTGGTCTGAAGCTGTCATTAAGATGACCCTTCAGAGCTGAACCAACTAAACAGGGAAGGAGTGTGTGAGAAACATAAACCTCATCGAGGGACACACATTCAAGGCAACACAGAGTGACTTCATCCAACATGTTGACTGAAGTCAGTGGCACATAAGAGACTTGCAATAACCTTTAGCAATGCAGATAGAAAAGATACTGTCTCAGCACTGTCATGGAGGGAAGACTCCCTCAGCAGCCTAATGATTGCAGGTATACACTGTATTTACCTTTTTTCTCCTATAATAACTTAGGCTAAATAGTTAAACTAGGCACTAAGCCCCAGTAGTCAGAGTTTGTGAAATTATCAAGGATAAAAAGTGGCTATAAAGATTCCATATTCGGGGCTGGAGGGTGGCTCAGTGGTTAGGACTACGGGCTGCTCTTCGAGATTCCATGGCCATCACCCACATGACAGTTTCCCAACGTCAGCTCCTAGGATCCTGAACCCTCTTCTGGCCTCCACGGGCACCAGACACACACATGGTGTTCAGATGGGTGAGATAAAACACTCATAAACATACATTTTTAATTTTATAAAGAGAGAATTCTATTATTTCAAACTGGGAACCTGGTTCATCAGGTGAAGGAACTTACTACCCAGCCTGAAACCTGAGTTCTGTCTCCAGGAGGAAACAAAATGGCAGTGACTTCAGCATGCTGTCCTCTGATCTCCTTGGGAACATAGTAACACAAGAGTCAGCACTCGGGGGCGCACGCGCGCGCACGCGCGCGCACACACTCACACACACACACACACACACACACACACACACACACCCTTTTTGGATCTATAGGTTTTCTACTCTGAATTATGGAGTTTGAAAGATTCATATCTTGAGGAAAAGTAGCACATAGGTAAAGAGGGATATTGAAAGCATAAAAGAGCATTACAAGAAAAATTAGAAGGCAGTAAGTACAGGCAGCCCTTACTACAAACCTACCCCATACATACATACATACATACATACACACACATATATTCAAATATGTATACATACACATATGCAGGTCTATACTTATATACATATACACCTGCCGAAAAAAGGGTCTAAGGAAATCATAAGCATGAAACATATGTTTCAGCTATAGCTACCAACAGAAAGGAGGGCTTATTATTATCAGTATTTTCTCACACACACACACACACACATGTATGCACGCAAACACGTTATCAGGCAGCAGTGAAACAGCAGCTGATAGCTGTTACAAAGCATAGCAAGATAAAGACTGTTTTCTAAGATACTTAAATGATCCTATGAAAATCTACTGTAAAGATGGATTGTACAAAAATAATACCAAAACGGAATGCTGGGAAAAGATACCAAGTGCAACAGAGAATGTGTCTGCTGGTCAAGGCTAGGAAAAGGTCAGTCTTAGATAATCTGAGTGCACCCTGAGCACCACATTCATGTACCCCCACACTTCAATTCTACAAATTCAATTCTGGGTATGGTTGCTCTCTAATCCCAGGACATACTTAGTCAAGCTTTCGTCTACGTACTGCTGAATTCACAAGCTAGTGTCGTAGTACAACCCATCAGAATCAGAAGCCACCATTCCCCACCCCACCCCTCAACAAGGCTCCATACTCAGAGCAAGGAGAGAGCACACACACTCCAGGGTCAAGCATCTAGGGAACTGTGTCTGGGCAGTATTTCCATTCCCACTGTCACTCCTGGGCTTTTATAGTCCTTCCCTTTGGCTATCTAATCCTGAATCTTAAACAAGCGTGCAGACAAGGGTTGCTATGTATCTGGAGTAAAAGCTATTGCTTTCTCAGAAAGAGAAATCTGTATTCTGCACATAGAACCAAAAGATACAACTAATGACCCAAGGCCCACAATGGAAGGTCTCAGTGCAACTCCATGAGAAAGCAAACACCAGCTCTCCAGTGCCAAAGGAGGTCAGAGATTCATTTCCTCGAATAGCTCTCGAGAATAGGGCCCTGATTCAAAAACAACACTTCTGGGAGGGGGAAAAACAAAATAAGAACCCAGGATGCTTGGCCTACATACAAGTTCTAGAGAGAGTAAGCAGATGTAACAGCTCTGAAGGCAGGACTAACAGCTCCGTGCCAGCCTCATCAAAGAGGAGGGTAGCCACTGACTGTTGAATATGAGCACAGAGTTCTGTATTTTGCCCTTAGTCCTGAGGGCTACCTTCCAGTAACAAGAATGGACGAGCCATCACCTCCCAGCACACACACCCCTCGAGGGGGGAGGGGAAATGCTGGGCTACACACCTAGGTAAGCTCAGACCACTGTAAGCGCGGCCTCCGATGCTTCCTGCAAGTCCTGTATCTCAGTGCAAAAGAATGTGATTCCTAAATAAATATGGAGGAGCAAGGGGATCTGAGAAGCTGAGAGACAGAGCATTCCAGACGCACTGATTACTCTGTCCTTAGCTTACTCACACCCAGTGCTGGTGATGTTCCCACTGACTCACACACCGCCAGTGCCAGGTGTCTGATGCTTACAGCAACAGGAACCCTATGAGGTAGCTCTCAAGTTAAGAGATGCAGAAGCTCATGGACAGAGAGGTGCTTGGCACTTACGGCAATTATCAAGACTATTAAGATCGTGAGACACACTTCCAACCAACCAACTGCATCTTACTTCAATGCTTTCTTTCAATCATTTTATTGGCTGGCCTGTTTGTTATCCCCATGGAGCAGTAAATGATGTGATCATCTTTAGTGACAATTTTGTATTCTCTCTCTCTCTCTCTCTCTCTCTCTCTCACACACACACACACACACACACACACACACACACAGAGAGAGAGAGAGAGAGAGAGAGAGAGAGAGAGAGAGAGAGAGAGAGAGAAGCAGGCAGGCTTGGCACCAAAAAGACAGCTAAATTATCTTCGGGTATCAGAGGGACACCATATCCATCTACCATTAAGCAGCTATTCTAGCAAGTAGAGCCATGTCTGGAGACAACCACAGAATACTACTGCCACCTAGTGGGCAGAGGCTAGAGCTACTGCTGTACATGTAACTGCATAACACAGACACCAACAAAGAGCTGGACTCCCTAAAATGTTGAGTCCATAGCTAAGAAACACTGGACTGGTCCAAAAGTAGCAGGTTAGACTTTACCACAGCACCACCAAGGCTGTCCAGATATGATTTGGGATGGCCATTTTCTAGCCTCCAGGGCAGCGCCTCTCAACATTTCTAATGTTGCAACCTTTTAATATAGCTCCTAGTGTTGTGGTGACCTCCCAACCATAAAACGGTTTCATTTCTACCTCATAAATTTAATACTGCTACTGTTGTGAATCAGGATGTAAATATGACATGTAAGATACCTGATACACAACCCCAAGAGGCTGAGAACCACTGCTCTAGCGCTTCATGTTCGGAGGACAGCAAGACCATGTTCTGGAGGGCACGAGTGCCTGCATCAGCACACCTTGCCCTCCTCCACTAGACTCATCCATGATTTGCAGGCACAGTCACAAGATGCTGAACACAAAGTTCTCAGATAGGCCGGATGTGGCAGTCCATCATGTTCTTGCAAGTTCCACTAACTGGGTTTAGGGAAGTGGCCTGAACTAGGTTTGGTCACTATCAGTTTATTGTCTGTATTCATGAACCTCCTATCCCCATCTCACAGTTATTCTTCCTGAATTCTGTAGTCTGGACTGCAATGCAGTCAAGGCAGACCCAAGTTTAAGCTTAGAGGAGGAGTTCTAAAGGTGTGCGATTCAGCCTCAGAGCAGACAAGAATTTCTCAAGTGAGAGCTAAGTAACATGGTTGCCCATAGCAAGAGACCAGACGCTTGTCAAATTACAAGTTGTATCGGTGAATTCGGGACACTGCCTAGAGGGACACAGTGGCCAAGAACTAGAGAAGCCAAGTTAGGCTATCCAGAACCCACATCTACCAATGCAGAAAACCAAAGAAAGAACAGAAGCAGCAGCCATGGCCTGCTAGGACATTCCCAATCTATGCAGCAGGCTGAGTCTCTCCTGCGGCTAAGTCTCAGACATCAGCACGCAAGATTAGAGATGAATCAAAATCAAAGTTAAAAGGACATCACTTATAGACATTTTTAAAGACTGGCATAGAAAATGGAGGCTTTCAATATACCAGTTACCTGGAGGATCACTAGAGAAATTGAAGGGCTTTAAAACAAGCCCACAACCAACAACGCATTCCTCCGAAAGAAAGGCCAACTCCTAAAAGGATTCCAGGAAAGCTGAAGGACCCACTGAACTTGAGCACACATGGACACATGGACACACACACACACACACACACACACACACTCTCTCTCTCTCTCTCTCTCTCTCTCTCTCTCTCTCTCTCTCTCTCTCTCGCTCGCTCTCTCTCTCTCTCTCTCTCTCTCACAGGAGCCCTCTATATTGTCTCTGAACTAAGACTCTGACCTGGAGTGTAACAGACTTAAGTTTAAATACCATTTGGACATTCATAAGCTATCCTATCTACCTTGGTGATTCAACCACTGCAAACACTGGCTCTTCCTCATCTGTAAGGTGGTGGCGAATAGTGACTCCTGGGGCAAGGCTTTACCCATGTTTAGGTAACCAGTGTCCCCACCATCCTATCACCTTTTGTGTCTTCATATCTGTTCCTAAGTCAGTATCTGTCACAATGCCCTTTCCTCATGGTGTCAAGCCACTTCACATGCCAGTCTTCACTATCACGTGCTCAGAAAGGCTGCCCATCATCCTCTTTCCTGAGGCTACACAGGTCCTTCCTCCTTCACTGAGGCCCCTAACACCCTAGAGTGCCACTGTATTCAGCCACCCAGCTTGGAAGCTCCCTTAGAGTTCTCTGAGACTAATGGTCTCCACAGGGCCAGCAAAAGTGGATGGTGTTGGAATCTTCACAAAGTAAGGACTGAATGTATACAAGAGCTGAGAGCCATTACTGAATACGGGAACACAGCCTTGCAGTGACAAATAACATTGAACATGCGGAAATCGGAAAATAAGCCAGCTGAGGCAAGGACAAAGAACTTAGAATTTAGACCCTCTATGGCTTCTGAGACATGTGCTACCAAACCCTGAACACCCTCATCTCTTAAGGAAAAAATAAAGGGATTCCTTCTCCTGGGAAAAGGTGAAAGCGAGCTTCCCGGTGGCTGAGCTAGCGAAGGCATAAGGAGGCCGTGGTGAGTGTAGAATGAAGCTAAAACAGCTACCCTAAGATCCCCACACGCAGCCAAGTAGGAGACTTTCTGAGAATCAGGGGAATGTGACAAAGCAAAGTCTCTTCCCCGAAATCACGTGTCAAGCTCCATTGGCTGTCTGTGCCTTAGCAGCAAAGACTACTCTTCAGGGGTCCCAATGTAGGCAACATAAGTAAGAGCAGAGGTCAACGTGTGCATTCCAAAGTACCCAGAAAGGCTAGAAAACTGAGGGCAGACGTGGGAGGTCTATAATATAACCAACTAAAACAAAATATTTTAAAGCAATATTATGAAGTATCTGAAAACATAAAAGTCCCTGGAAACCACATCGAATAAAGATACCAAGGCTGGGGGGGGGGGGGTACGCTAATTAAAGAGAATACAAAAGCAAGTAAGGACATGTTCTTTGGAGAATTTAGAACTGTTCCCGCCTCTACTACTGTGAGCCTCTTCATTATTTTCTATTAAAGTAAGAGTCAAAGGACTTGAGACATGGCTCCATTGTTAAGAACAGTTGCTGGTTTTGCAGAGGACTAGCGCTCAGTTCCAAGCATCTGCGTCAGGCCGCTCGCAAACACGTGTACCTCCAGTGCCAAGAAGCACACATCCTTTTCTGGCCTCCACAAGCACACACATGCACACTTACACAGACCGATAAGCACAGAACTAAACCTTTTAAAATTAATCAGGTGAAAAACAGATATTCGTCAAAGGTAATCTTTGATGAAAACATTTCCATGTCTGGACTAGAGAAAGGCAGGAGGAAGTATCAGGTTTGTTTCTGTGTCAAGACCCAACAAAGACCAGGAAGAGAAAGAAGGCTTATCACAGGAGGATGTGGATATGGTAGGATTTGAAAGCAACCCATCACCTTTGGGCTACGTCTGTAAAATACATATGAGATGTAAACTAATTTTATCAGCTAGGAAGAGGGTTCAGTTAGTAAAGTGCCTGCTAGGCCGGGGGGTGGGGGAGGGGGTTGGGGGGGGGAAGCTATGTTCAATCCCAGAATCCAGGTAAGAAAGTAACGGTGGATACCAATGATCCCAGCGATAAGAAGTGAAGGAAAGTGTATCTCAGAGGCTCAGGGGACATTCAGTCTACTCTTCTTCTTAGCAAGCTCCAGGTTAACAGGAGACACTGTCTCAAAAGACCTAAAACGTGTGTATCTCCTGAGGAACATGGTAGCCCCCAAATCTTTTCTTTGGCTTCCTTGCAAACACATGTGCACATACATACAGATATACCAAAACTCAAATATTTCTGGTGCTACCCGCTTTAGAAAAGGGATATTTAACCTGTTATACTTGATTCGGGATTTTAATACATATAAGAAAATGTTCTATTCTGTTAGCCCTGCCCAAGGTGGATAATGTGCTGAATCCCAAGTACACCACTCTAAACCAGCACTGCTACATGCTGTCATGGATCATGCAAAACCTTCCTACATAAAGACCCATTCTCTCCACTCAGACTACCTCAAGACCTTTCAGGAATGCTCTGGTAAATAGGGTGAGCACTATCCCTTGCTCCCCAGCGGGCTTTTATATCTACACGGTAAGAGATGACAAGGTTGGATGATGATGATGAAGTATTGATACATAAACTAGGCTTTTAGATGACCCACATAGTAATATTGCCCTGATTGTAGGCCTTGCATAGAAAATATGTATCCTTCACAATTTATTGAATATTCCTATATGCTTTAACAAATAAATAAGCGTGCTACCGGGAGATTCCTACACCACTCATCATGTTGGAATCCGGGGTCAGGGAACCCACATTCTCAATAGAGCAGGACCCATGGGAGATAAGCAGGTTACAGCTTGAGAAGCAAGTGAGAGGTTAGATGGAGTAAAATGAAATTCAACTACTCTTTTTGCTAAACTTAATCTGTTCCTATAAGATAACACACAAAACCCACACAGCAGTCTCTTCAAATGAACGGGTAAAACTGGGGGCAGCTCTGTTCCCCTGTGGCAGTCCCTGGGAACAAATGTCACAGACTTGGAGTGAAAGGAAGATGGTGTGACCACATTTCCTAGGTAAGAGTCAAGAATAAAGCTATATGTTCTACAAAAAATGGCAATAGAGGAAACACTTGAGAAGTAACATTTTCTCTGGCTGATGTGTCTGTTTCTTCTATCCTGTCTTCAGCATCTGGAATTCTCTCTTCCGCACCCTGGGTTCTGTGGATGAAACTTGCCTCTGAGAATCCTGAACATGGAGAAATAGAGATAAATACCCCAGAAGAGGGGGAGTAAGTGTTCACAACCTTGGTGGGTTTCGCCTCATGTCTGTCCCTCCACTTTAAGAGATGCCGGTCACCTGAGGGCCACAAACTGCGCTCTAAGTAACCAGCCTGCCTTTCTACCCAGATCTTTGTCTCCAGAAGTGAGAAGATGGACAACACAACAACCACAGAACCTCCAAAGCAGCCCTGCACCCGGAACACCCTGATCACACAGCAGATCATCCCCATGTTGTACTGTGTGGTCTTCATCACAGGGGTCCTCCTCAACGGAATATCGGGATGGATATTCTTTTACGTGCCCAGCTCTAAGAGTTTTATCATCTATCTCAAGAACATAGTTGTGGCTGACTTTCTCATGGGCCTCACTTTCCCTTTCAAAGTCCTCAGCGACTCAGGCCTCGGTCCCTGGCAGCTGAATGTGTTTGTATGCAGGGTGTCTGCCGTGATCTTCTACGTCAACATGTACGTCAGCATCGCGTTCTTCGGGCTCATCAGCTTTGACAGGTACTATAAAATCGTGAAGCCCCTTCTGGTGTCTATCGTCCAGTCAGTGAACTACAGCAAAGTGCTGTCCGTGCTTGTGTGGGTGCTCATGCTTCTCCTCGCTGTCCCCAACATCATTCTGACAAACCAGAGTGTCAAGGATGTCACTAACATACAGTGCATGGAACTCAAAAACGAGCTGGGGCGGAAGTGGCACAAGGCGTCTAACTATGTCTTCGTGAGCATTTTCTGGATCGTGTTCCTTCTGCTGACCGTCTTCTACATGGCCATAACGAGGAAGATCTTCAAGTCTCACCTCAAGTCCAGAAAGAATTCCATCTCCGTCAAAAGGAAGTCCAGCCGCAATATATTCAGCATTGTGCTCGTATTTGTCGTCTGTTTCGTGCCTTACCACGTTGCCAGGATCCCCTACACCAAGAGCCAGACGGAAGGACACTACAGCTGCCAGGCCAAGGAGACCCTGCTCTATACGAAAGAATTCACCCTGCTGCTCTCGGCTGCCAATGTGTGTCTGGACCCCATTATCTATTTCTTCTTATGCCAGCCGTTTAGAGAAGTCTTGAATAAGAAGTTAAGAATGTCACTAACAGTCCAGAATGACCTAGAGACTTCCAAAACCAGAAGGGGAAATATGATTCAGGAAAGCACAGATACTTTGTAAATTCTCACCCCTTTCCAAGTATTATGGACCTTGTTACACGGTAATTAAGATGTATGAAGTGAAAAGCAGGCCTGCGGCGGTAAATACCTTAGCTAGCTATATTGTCCAATAACATGTATAAAAGTCCAGAAAAGTATAATAAAAATGAAAGGTAAGTTCCCATGTAAAGTGAAAGTCTACAGCACGTCACATCTTTTTAGAAATCGAATGGAGAAGTGGCATGTGGGTGCTAGTCTGCGAGTTACCAAAACTAAACTCTCTCTTCTATTAACGGGCTTCTTAGAAGACACCCACCCTTTCAGAAGTTCCTCCTGAGTATCCTTCTAAGTAATGCTCACCTCTGTTTCATGCTTTGTTCTGTGTATGTGCCAATAAACAAGTTGTCTTTAAAACCATCAGGAATTTTGTCTTATTAATATCGAAGTATGAAGAGCACCCCCAGAGTTTCCGCACACCCGCGTGTGGGTCAGTACAGTATGCTTAGTCACACACCGCAGGGCAAGAAAGGTGGTTACACAGAAAGCAGAAGCATCCGACCTGTCTCTGACTTTCCCGGCTGAGTATGCCGTAAGCCCTGTGCACACTTTAGCCCATGTGCAGACCATACCGGAAGAGATCGGACGGAAGATCTTGGTGACTAAACCCCCTGGATATGTTTGGCTAAATGCACATGGGGGATGGGAGGCGGGGGTGGGGGAGCTATGTCTGTTATCTTTCACAGCTCCCACAGCCAGAGTACATTTCCTCACCCCAGGCTACTGAAGCAAAGGTAGGAGGGGAAGAAAGGGGGACCAAGTAAGACTTGGGTCATGTGAGCTCTGTCTTCAACCCCTCTAACCTCTTTTCTGCACAATACAAATGAAACTTGTCCTTGAGAAAGTCACTCTCCCCTCAGGCCTTTGTAACCACTATGCCCAAGCAGAAAACTAACAGGAAAGCTAGGAGGTTTAGGAAACAACACGTCAGGCAGATAAGGAGGTTGGGAACCACAGCTGAGCAACAGTGGTGCATGACAGAACTATTAGTAGAGGCAGGAACAACCAGAAATGACAGGACAGAGTGCTGGTGGTGGGATTAACCTAACGCTCTGCAGACAACCCTAGTGTAGCTAAAGAGGCCACGGGAACACTTTATTTGTGCTTCTTCTGTAGATGCGGTCACAACACAAGAGTGACCACGGAGGCTCACACGCAGAGAAGGCAACATCAACAGTGACGGGAAGACAGAAGTATGAAAGAGGACATCTATCTGAGAACCTGTACCTCACCAAAAAGCAAGGCTCTGAGCCTAGCCAACTACCTCCCTGTTTTTACAAGAAACATAAATTTACAGGGCTCTTCTACTGCTGGGCCTTAAGTCAAATCAGGTAGTGGACGGTTACTCCCACCAGGCTGGAGTAGCTTGCAGTCACCACCCAGCTGTAGACAAAAGCTCTGTGGCTGCCTTGGTGCTAATGTTTCCTGTACCAAAGATACTACAACATGGTGGTGAGGGCTCTATGTAGGCACCAGCACAGCCTCTCCATGTTTAATGGTTTGTGTGATGGTGTCTTCAGTGACGGAACTTTGTTGCAATCTTGTGAAGAACCTATAGTTCTGACAACAACCTGGGTGGTCTGGGGATCCCTGTGGGGTATCTTTGGCAACACCTGGAGAAGATGTCATCCAACCCTGGTACCGGAAGCTTCCTTTGCTGACAAGAGACAGGCAGTTGGGACTCTGTCTCTCCTAGTATTTGGTGACTTCACTGAGATCATTTTCATCCATGTATATATTTTAGGAAATTTCTATTTCCACACTACTCCTCAAACACTCGTTAACTTTAGCTGTCTCTCCCCACAGGCCCTCCCAGAAGCTCCTCTCCTGCCCTGTTCCCTCCTGGTCCTCCCACACCCTTCTCCTCATCCATCCATATCTGTCTATTCTATTTCCCTTTGCTAACCAGGTCCACTCTTACTTCCTTACCCTATTCCCACCCTCTGTGGATCTAGGGACTGTAGCTTGGTTATCCTGACTTAAGAACAGCCACGTATCAGCAAGGACACACCAGCTTTGTCTTCCTGTGCCTGGGGTACCTCATTTGGTATGAATTTTTTTTTCTAGTCCATCCATTTGTCTGAAAATTTCACGACACCATTTTTTTTCAGCAGATGAGTGATACTCCATTGTGTAAATTAAATGAAGACTGCACCCGTAGCTAGAACATGATATATCAGCAGCCACCCTGCAACATCTTAATGCAGAAATCCAAAAGGGTATTTTACTAGGTTTTGCTGTTCCCTAGAGCTAGAAGTCCCCGATCATTAAGATCTCCCTGCTTTCTTCCTATACCTGAATGAAGTTTGCATCTCTGTGCTTAACTGTTTGTTTGTTTTTTTTGTTTGTTTTTGTTTTGTTTTGTTTTGTTTGTTTTTTTATGAAAGAAGAGCTGCGGCATGAATCAAGAAATGGATGACAGAGCAATGTTGTACACCAAACTGATGTAGGAACCACTGAGGGAGGGGAACCCAGAAGATGCCTCATAAAAACCTTCCTCAGGAGCAGGCCCCTGCTGCACTATCTCCTCAGAAGCCACCCTCTCTTCTTAGCAACAGAAGGAAACATTGTCA
Source organism: Rattus norvegicus (assembly GCF_021556685.1). Classification (NCBI taxonomy): domain Eukaryota; kingdom Metazoa; phylum Chordata; class Mammalia; order Rodentia; family Muridae; genus Rattus; species Rattus norvegicus. The sequence goes on along the minus strand of NC_141535.1, from coordinate 144,692,690 downwards.
GCTGAGTAAGCCACTTTCTATGTCCTGAGTCACACAGCTAGCAGAGGTGAATTAGCACTAGGCAATGGAGTGGCCAGTCTGAATCCACCAGTGACAGGCTGAGAGGTAGTGAGATTTAAACCCACCCCAGGTTCACCCTCAAGAAACATTCTGGAAGAGGACACCATAAAGCTGTAAGCCCCCAATGTGCTAGAACTCCTATGTCTCAAAGCTCACTCCATACCACACAGAAAAAGAACTGGTTCAAACCTAACCCTGGTTTTGCAGTGGATGCGTATGTCAGCCTCCATTAAAGCCACAGCCACAAGGTTAGACACTGGCCGGCGTATGTCAACTTGTTATATTCTCAGATGTCAACAACTCTCACAGATCACATTTGTCCCCAATGTGCCAAGTGTTAATGACAGGCCGGCAGTGGTGGTACACACCTTTAATCCAGAACTTGAGAGGCAGAGGCAGATGGATCTCTGAATTAATTCCAGTCTCGTCTACAAAGTGAGTTCCAGGATAGCCAAAGCCACACAAAGAAACCCTATCTGAAAAACAAACCAAATTCAAACAGATAGACAGACAAGACAGACAGACAGACAGACAGAGGCAGAGAGAGAGAGAGAGAGAGAGAGAGAGAGAGAGAGAGAATATAAGAGTATATAATGGTGAAGGACAAAGGAAAAAAGTCAGGGTAGCCAAACGGAGAGGTCCAACAGCTCCAGCTTGTCTATGGGACACCCATACAGCTCTTGTTATAAAACACACTTCTGGTTTTATAAAGGCTGTTGTTTCCCTAACTTCCTTCTGGGCCCATTTATCATATGTATAAACAAGGACTGCTGATTTCTTTGAGTTAATTTTGTATTCATCCGGTTTGCTGAAGGTTTGTCAGCTTTAGGAGTCCTCTGGTAGAATTTTGGGAGTTGCTTATGTATACTATCATATCACCTGAAAAGAGCCATACTTTGACTTCTTCCTTTCTGATTTGTATCCCCTTGATCTCCTTTGGTTGTCTTATTGCTCTGTCTAGAACTTCAAGTAGTATGTTGAAGAGAGAGAAAGTGGACAGCCTTGTGTTGCCCCTGATTTTAGAGGAATCGCTTTAAGCTTCTCTCCATTTAGTTTGATGTTGGCTATTGACTTTCTGTATATTGCTTTGATTACGTTTAGGGGTGTGCCTTGTATTCTTGATCTGAGACTTTTAACATGAAGGGGTGTTAGATTTCATTAAAGCTTTTTCAGCATCTAATGAGATGATCGTGATTTTTTTTTCTCTTTCATTTTTTCATATGGTGGATTATGTTGATGGAATGAGGAGGGGGGTTCAGGATCAGGTGTGGGGATGGACAGGAGAAATGGCCAGATAGTCATAAGAATGAATGGAAATCTGCAACTGGTGGGAGTTGGGGACGTGGGGGAACCTCAAGGACATGCAAAGAGACCTGGGATAGGGGAGGTACCCAAGGATCATTAAAGGTAACTTTAGCTGTGCCTCAAAATACTGGGGATATGAAACCTGAAGAGGCCACCTCCTGTAGTCAGGAAGGAAACCCAGTGGAGCAATAGTGACACTGACCCAGCCACTAAACGTTCAACCCAAAATTTATCCTGGATGGAGATATAAAGTGCATACATACATACATACATATATACATATATATGTACATGCATATATACATATGTACATACATACATACATACATACATACCAAAATTAAGTTTCATTATCACAAAATCAGCTCCAGACAGGCATGCTGACACATACCTGTGATGTTAGCAGTAGGGAGGCTCAAGTAGGAGGACTCCTGTTAGTCTGGGGCCACCCTGGGTTTATATGGCAAGGTCCTATCTCATAAACCCAAAAACCCATACAGGCAAATTATTACTGATCTGAAACAGAGGTGCAGGGACAGAGAACCTGGGCACTTCAGCCCACTCACATTTGACAACCGCGCATAAACAGTGGTCTTCAGTTGTAGCAACAGTTAGCTGCTTGCACTTTTTGATCACCTAAACCTTAAAGGGAAGCAAGGAAGCAGGCAGATACAAGTCTACTCAAAATAAAAGACAAAAAGCCTACCCAAAACAAACCTCACCAGAAACATTCTCTCACAATTTTCCTTCATAGCATACTAAGTCTACTCACCACCCAATCTGCAACCAACTCCATCCCTAAATTCTCTTCCTCCCTAATGGACACGAACCTTCTTTCATGCAAATGTCTCTCCAAAAGAGGCCACAGCTTGGCAGTTACAAATTAAGTGTGTGCCAGCCTATTATCATCCTTCAAAATCTGTTTGGAGTCAGACGGTCATATCCACTTTCATAAAGCCGGCCTTGCCCCTATCCACCATCACGGCTTTGATCTCCAGTAACTCCGAAAGGAGAGGGGGCAGGGGATAGTGGGAATCCAGTCTCATGAATGAAAAAAAAAAAAATCACTAACGAGGCAAAACTTGTCCTTCAGACCATCAGGCTATCGGGCATGCTACTACCTCAGAGCTGGGCTCTGCTTCAACACCCATTAAAAAGATAATCATGCAATATAAGGTACGAGTTGCTAAATACATGCAACTGTTTAGGCCAAGCTGAGAAATGCTTTTTCATTTGTTTTAAGTCTCAAAACATGGAAAACAGATGAAATGCATCCTATTAACCTTTAGAAATGTAATAGTAAGACTGTGTGAATGCGTGTGTGCCGGAGCACACAATTGCCGGTCAAAGGACACATGTACACAGTGGGTCTCTTTCTTTCCCTGAGTTCCAGGGATGGGATTCAGTTTATCAGACTTGCATGGCAAGCACTTTAACCTGCTGCACCATCTCCCTGGATAACATGCAACACGTTTGTGAAAGAGAGTCATATGCACAGTAACATTTATGTGGTTCATGTAAACATAGAAAAATAAAAGTTAATTCTGTAATCCAAGAAGGGGAACAGGGATTATCTCTCTGTTGTTCTAATGATGTCCTTTTATTTTATTCAAGAATTTTTTGAAACCGGAGCTGGCAAGATGGGTTAAAAGGTGCTTGCCACCATGCCTAACAACTTGGTATAATCCTGCATGGTGGAAGGGAAAACCAATTCCTTAATATCATATGATCTCTACAAACACACTTCAACACGCATGTACACTACATGTATACATACAAAATAATAAACATAGAAAAATGTTTTTCTGGCATGAACAACAAAAAAGTAACTGTATCATACCAGATTCCACACGGTGCTAATTTCCTGAGATGATCTCACAAGATAGCCTTGACTGGTTTTAAATTCACCACGGAGCCCAGGCTGCCTTAGGTTTGTGGCTATTGCCCTGCCTCAGCTCCCAAATGCTGGGGTTCCAGGTGTCTACCAGCCACAGGGCTGTCATGTTGTTTTTCTAATTAACAAATCCCACAATAAAGATATAAACTGCAACAATGTTACTCATTACGTCTGACGTGCTACTGTGAATAACTATACAACAAGTATCTGTCTAAGTACTGTCTAGGTGTCTTCATTCATACACTCAACACTGTTTTCAAGACTCTAACACTATTTTTAAAACTACTAGGAAATAGAACAGTCTGGGGCACTTTTATTTTAAAAGGATAAAAGAGGCAAGCTATTATAATAGATAATTATTTTCTCTAAAATAAGGAAAGTTATTTCCCCTAAAACAGTAACTGACAAATTTGAGTTACTTAGATGAAATTGTTTTTCTAACAAAAACTTCCTCAGGAGGCTTTCATACAGTTTAAACCATTTGCAAACCACAGTTTCATCTACGTCAATCTCTAACATTTTAAAACCACACAAGAGGGAAAGGAAATTCTTAGTTCAGCAGGCAACCCAGAAAGATGGAACCGCTGCCACTGAAGGTTACTAAGTAGCTCATGATTCTCTGAAGACCTGGACCCAGGCCTGCCCAGGGCAGAGAAGACAGCCAGGACCCAGGCCTGCCCAGGGCAGAGAAGACAGCCAGGACCCAGGCCTGCTCAGGGCAGAGAAGACAGCCAGGACCCAGGCCTGCTCAGGGCAGAGAAGACAGCCAGGACCCAGGCCTGCCCAGGGCAGAGAAGACAGCCAGGACCCAGACCTGCCCAGGGCAGAGAAGACAGCCAGGACCCAGACCTGCTCAGGGCAGAGAAGACAGCCAGGACCCAGGCCTGCCCAGGGCAGAGAAGACAGCCAGGACCCAGGCCTGCCCAGGGCAGAGAAGACAGCCAGGACCCAGGCCTGCTCAGAGCAGAGAAGACAGCCAGGACCCAGGCCTGCCCAGGGCAGAGAAGACAGCCAGGACCCAGGCCTGCCCAGGGCAGAGAAGACAGCCAGGACCCAGACCTGCTCAGGGCAGAGAAGACACAACCAGGACACAGGCCTGCCCAGGGCACAAAGAAGACACAGCCAGGACCCAGGCCTGCTCAGGGCACAGAAGACACGACCAGGACAGGACACAGGCCTGCCCAGGGTGCAGAAGACACAGCCAAGACCCAGGCCTGCTCAGGGCAGAGAAGACACAGCCAGGACCCAGGCCTGCTTTGGGCACAAAGAAGACACAGACAGGACACAGGCCTGCCCAGGGCAGAGAAGACAGCCAGGACCCAGGCCTGCTCTGGGCAGAGAAGACACAGCCAGGTACGTCCTTTTCAATGAGCTCATTCCATGTTTTTCCCCATAGAAACCAAAGTCCTGCTGTTCAGTGTTGAAGGAAAAAGGGTCAAAAGTTACAAGGCTTTAGGTCGGTAGGACAACCACTATTAAACTATAATTAACCTGAGCTGTGGACAATTAACAGCGCTTCCTACTTTCTTTTGATCTCATCCATATTTTAAGAACTACAATTCAAATTAGAGTACTATTCAAATTACAATACCAATTACTGAAGCTACTGTTTCCAAGCTAGATGGATGATAGGCAAGGCCGTGTTCTATCTCCCCAACAGGTCTTAACCAGATGTTCCTCTGCCTAAGGAGTGGGCAATCTGTGAGAAAGGACCATAGAGACATTCAAACTCTGCTCTTGACCCTGCAGTACTGCTGAGCGCACCTATTTTGTGTGGATATTGTTGGCTCCATGTTTATCAAGCTCTTAGATTTCAGATTAATGATGGAGAGCATGGGATGTTGCTATAGTACAATTTTGCCTCTGATCGATATATGCACAATTTTGAGAAATGATTTTTCATGGCAATCTAGACACAATTTAATAGAAGAAAATGCATAGGACTCAAGACTGCATTACTGAATGAGTGGTTACACTGTAACTATTTTAAGTTACTCTACTCTGGAACAGATGGTCAGTTCTAATTACAGAGAATAGCAATCCTGACAAACTATTAGAATACTTTTCTGTACCATAAGCCCTACCAATAAAATGAGAGTTCATCATATAATTATCCAGGCAATAGGGCACTCTCAGAAACAAATAACTATTTTATTGACACTATATAACGTCCAAAATCCCTATAGGAAGTCAGAGAAACCTGGAGTGGCATTCAGACATGGAGAGTCACCTTCAGGCCCACAGGTTGACAGGCAAGACTCAGAAAAAGGAAAAAGGATAAAGGCTGCAGGAATCCGGAGCACTTTGCAGTCTCCTCAATTGATCTGAGGACTGGAAAATAGTCGTCAATAAAGAACCCATCATTAAAGTGCCATGCTTCTAAAATTCCACATGTTTAAGTGGATTGAGTTTAACAACCACCCAACAGGACACATGTTTTTCTTTAAACAAAACTGTTTAGTCCACAATCATAAATGGTTAGTGCATTACGGTTTTCATTATGATTGGTACAGAACAACAATATCTGTGGGCCCCAAATGCCCCGAGTCTTCTGAGGAAACGGAAGAGCTTGTAACCTTTAAGACACTTAAAAGTTCACACCTTGTTCAAGATAAACACAGCAGGGCCATGAGATGCCTCAGCCAGGGAGTGTGTAAATTTGGTACATAAGTACAACTGAGTTCCACCCCAGCAGTCAGACAAGGGAAAAGGAGAAAACTGACTCCCCAAGATGTCCAATGACCTCCACATGCACACAGAAGCACTCTCACAGCCATATTACATGAACATGCATGATAACAATAAAAATTTAAAGATACACACATTAAGTAATAAGACTTCAGGAGTGGCTTGATTTTAAAGAAGGACTTTAAGGCTGCTGAGCCATTCCACCGTCAGTAAACTTTCAATGTCCCGGAACATTGCATAAGACTTTGTTCCTGATAAAACATTAAAGCATGAGCAGCCCAGGTTGTATACTCTCTGGTTTCTGGCATTTTTCAGAAAATTCCATGTAGATATGCATTCAGGAAGTGATATTTTTGACCTTTCCTTTAAAACAAAAGAATATTGTTTCACATGAAAAGGGATTGCTGATTCTGGTGGCGCAGACCAGTGGGATATGCTGAAGAGGCAGAGGAAGGTGAGTTCGAGGCCAGCTTGGTGTGCACATTTTTGGGGATGTAGAGTTGGCTCAGCAGTTAAGAGAACTGACCTTCCAGAGGTCCTGAGTTCAAATCACAGCAACCACATGGTAGCTCACAGCCATCTGTAATGGGATCTGATGACCTCTTCTGGTGTGTCTGAAGACAACTACAGTGTACTCACATACATAAAATAAATATTTCTAGAAAGAAAGCGAGAGAGAGAGAGAGAGAGAGAGAGAGAGAGGAGAGGGGAGGGGAGGGGAGGGGAGGGGAGGGGAGGGGAGGGGAGGGGAGAGGAGAGGAGAGGAGAGGAGAGGAGAGGAGAGGAGAGGAGAGGAGAGGAGAGGAGAGGAGAGGAGAGGAGAGGAGAGGAGAGGAGAGGGATTGCCCACATCAAGAGGGAACGCACAAAGTAGCATCTGTGGCCCTAAACACAGGAGTCAGGGCAGATCAGGAGTTAGAGCAGACCACCGCAGAGGGAGTTCAGTTTAACTTGAGCTCATAAGTCAAGCTGATATGCTCTAACTGGACAGACCACGACAAGATCTTACTGTCTTTATCAGGTTCAATTGTGGTGGCTCTGTACTGAAAAAGTTAGAAGGGGATTGTTTTGTTTTGTTTTATGTTTTGAATTGAAACAAAGTTGCAGGTATATAACAGGCTAGCGTTGCCATTTAGCAAAGAGTGATCTTAAACTAGTGTTTCTCCTGAGTGCTAGGACTACAAATGAGTCCCGCCAGATTCAAAAAAGTTACATGTTCTAATACAGATGTAACTGACCCTTTTCTGGAAGATGTATGTTGGCAAATAAATATAGGGTGATGTTCTAGAAGCTTTTAAAACTCACTTTCATAAAACTATTCAAAAACACTTCCATAGAAATAGCTACAGCCATTATGTACAGCAAGTTTTTCTACTAATTGAACTGAAACAGTAAAAAGAAACACAAAGTATTTTCATTAACACGGCAAATATAATGTAACAAAAATATTACATGGGTACTCAACATGACATATGATAGTTAAATAGATTCTTTAATATGTTCATCGTTTAAAGTGTTCACCAGACACAACATTGGCCTTCACAGGTCTATACCATTATAAATTGGTACATGATAACAGAGGTCATCAATTCAGAACCAGAGTCTAACCCTTCAATTCTTCTCACTGAAAAATATGCTAACATGATTCACAACAGAGGGCCCACTTTTACAATAACGGTGTAAACCTGTCTGCAGTTTGCTGTCTTCTCTTTTCTACCATCAGCCTAAGTTCTTGCAGCATAAGCTACAAAGGCTATAAAAAGAAAAGCAGAAAGCCACACTGAAATCTTTTTCAGACAAAACCACAGTACCTTCCTCTCTCCACTTCCCAGAACCTCTGGTCACTTACCTCCACTGCACAGAAATTTCTCCCCCAACCAGTAATAGAGAACTACACAACACAAACCACAAGGCCAAAAACATCCCTTCTAAAAAGCTAATTTACATGGGATTTCCTGAAAGTCACAGGAATCAGACAGCCAAGAACCTGGTTTTCCATAATCTAGGATGTTCCCCGCCACCCAGTGAAACTCTTCCTAAACACAAGAAAGATGGTGATAACTTTTGAGTATAAATGGTTCTAAGAAGTATTTTCTGATTTTAGTTAACTAACCTCTCCCTTCTACTTTTTTTAACAGAACCCTGAGGTTGTTTTAAATTATTGAACTGGACCTTCTCCCTCAAGATGACAAACAGTTCCATGTTCTGCCCAATTTACAGAGATCTAGAACCATTTACGTATTTTTTTTATTTAGTTTATCTCATTGGAATCATTGGGAGTTGTTTTGCAACGTGGGCTTTTATACAGAAAAGCACAAATCACAGGTGTGTGAGCATATATTTAATTAACCTGCTTACAGCTGACTTCCTGCTCACTCTGGCATTGCCAGTAAAAATCGTTGTTGACTTGGGTGTGGCGCCCTGGAAACTAAGGATATTCCACTGCCAAGTGACAGCCTGCCTCATCTACATCAACATGTACTTATCTATTATCTTCTTAGCCTTTGTCAGCATTGACCGCTGTCTTCAGTTAGTACACAGCTGCAAGATATACCGAATCCAAGAACCTGGGTTTGCCAAAATGATATCGGCCGTCGTGTGGCTCATGGTCCTGCTTATAATGGTGCCGAACATGGTGATTCCCATCAAGAACATCAAAGAAAAATCTAATGTAGGTTGCATGGAGTTTAAAAGGGAGTTCGGAAAAAATTGGCACTTGCTAACAAATTTCATATGTGTGGCAATATTTTTAAATTTCTCAGCCATCATTCTGATATCCAACTTCCTTGTAATTAGACAACTCTACAGAAACAGAGACAACGCAAACTACCCAAGCGTGAAGTCGGCTCTGCTCAACATTCTCCTGGTGACAGCGAGTTACATCATATGCTTTGTTCCTTACCACGCTGTTAGGATCCCATACACCCTCAGCCAGACAGAGGTGATATCTGACTGCTCAACTAGGATTGCTCTCTTCAAAGCCAAGGAGGCCACACTGCTGCTGGCTGTGTCCAACCTGTGCTTTGACCCAATTCTGTACTATCATCTGTCGAAAGCATTTCGACTGAAGGTCACTGAGACTTTCGCCTCGCCTCAAAAGATGAAGGCTCGGGAGGAAAAACCGAGACGTGAGAATGACGTGCAAAGTACAGGCTCTGCGTGTTAGTCCTTCTTCCTGACTAGACCACAAAGCTGGCCACAGTTTTCAAAGATAAAAGGAGATGCTAAGATAGAAGAGTCCTAGGACTAAAGGCTGCTGATAGCTGGTGAACAGGTTCACGCAGGACGTCAACACAAGCCAGCCCTGCACCCTCACAGTTGCCGGGATTCTTTATTCCAAATATCTGTACAGGAAAATTGGCAAAGCACGTGGAATGAAGGTCAACTGGAACCATCAAAGCAAGAAGAGCCGTGGCAAAGACTCAGAGACCCACTTCGGTGCCTGGAACTGACTTCTTCATGAAAATATATCAAACAATATGAAATAAAAGCATCAAAATACCTGCATCATTTTTACTTGTAAACGACTGCTTTGAAAGGTAATAAATGCTCTCTATTCAGCACTCCTACTTTTAACATCTCATTTTTGGTAACCCAATAACAACTTTTCAGTCTGAAAGGTTTGCAGTGATAGGAACAGGAGGACACACTGGTTAATTCCAGGACACCCTAGGGGCTGAGGCAGAAAGATCATTATGAGTTTGAGGCTAGCATGGGCTTCAATATGAACTGCAGGTCATCCTGGTCTATAAAATGAGACCTTATCCCTAATTAATTTTAAGAGGCATTTGCAAATACATGGGGATTTTTTTTTCTTAACACTATAAGGAAGCTATTAAACTACTTTAACTGCTGAAACTGTTTTGGGAGTAAAAATCCACATCAAAGGTATTTAAAAAAAAATACCAGCCAAAGAATCCTAAAATAAACACATGGACTCATACCAGAAGGCCATGCTAGAAACATAGCCTATGTCGGGCCATGGGTGCCTCTTAAATCTAGAGACAAGGTGAACCAGAATGTGCAGTACAAAGTACAAGTCACCCCCATCGCTAACCAGATCCTCTCTACTGCCAATAAATACACAGATTGTGAGTAATGGCATTAAATAAAAGACTCAGTAAAACAACAGAAAAAGTACTGAGAAGCACACCTGAGCTCTTGGTTTAATTCTGCCCCACCCCCACCCCTTTTGCGACACAATCACCTATAGCTCACTGTATAAAAAAAAGTAATAACCTCGAACTCCTGATCTTCCTCCTTCTACCTCTCAAGTCCTGGGATTACAGACATATGCTACGAGAACCAGCTCTTCTGCATGTATTTTTTTCTCTATGTATTTTTAATGTGACAAACATCCACGTAAAACAGTTAGAAACGGCCCAGAGAGACAGCTCAACGGTTAAGAGCATTGCTACTCTTGCAGTGGACCCAGGCTTAGTCCACAGCACCCCACAACATGAGGCTCACAACTGCTAGTAACTCCACTTACAGAAAGGATCCAAGTGGGTTCCCATAGCCTCTTCTCACCTCCGCTGGCACCAAGCATGCACGTGGTACGCGTACATACATGCAGGAACTCACAGGCACGCACATTTAAATCAATCGTTCTGTAAATACTGCATTGCAATAGCTGTGGTGACGAGAGACAGGGATCCTGCAGTGAATGTGGGAGCAAATGCCTGTAATACCAGCTGAAAGGATAATACAAGCCAGTATAGATTTCACAGCCAGACTGTCGCACGCGCGCGCGCGCACGCACACACACACACACACACACACACACACACACACACACACACGTGTGCAAGAGTGCAAGAGAGAAGAAAGGAAGAGGCAGGAATGGAGGGAGAGAGGGAATATGAATGTGCTCCTGGATGCCAAGAACATGCTTGATTAAAATGCTATTTTTGTACTTGAAGAATGAATTTCAAAGTCTTATTTGTAAATTCACGAATACATTTTTAGTCCAAATTAAATAACTGAGAGAAAGCCACCTGTCTCCTTTTTAAAAAGAAATTTGTGACGGTAGGTTCCAGAGAAAGTAACAGGAATGCCAACGAGTCTGACGAGTGTGACACTGTACAGACTCTTGCCAGGTTACAAGGTTGGTAGAATGCAGACACAGTAAAACCGGCGCTGGTTGAGGTCTACATAGCATAGCTTCTGATGAGCAGATCAAAACAGGCACAGTACAGACAAGGCTGTTGTTTTTGCTGAAGTAGCCCTTCACCCTCTCTCCTTGCTCTCTAGTTATGAAGGCAATACAGCAAAAGACCAAGACATTTTTAGCCATATTCTTATGTTTGCTTCTCATGCACAACAGGCAATCAGATTTCTCCTAAGAAGAGAAAAAGACTCTCAATACAAGATCAGTGTTTTATTAGCCTATATTTTCCCTTCTGCTTTATTCTCAATAAGGCCCGTTAGGAAAGGGGACCTTAGATATATCAGTAATGGAAAGCTGCACTTATTCTGGTTTTTTTTTTTTTTTTTTTTTGGACAACTTGATACAAGTTGGATTCATTTTAGAAGAACTGAGAAAAATGTTCCCATCAGGTTGGCCTGTAGGCAAGTCTACGGGCATTATCTTAATGAGTGGTTAATGGGGAAGGGGCAAATCCACCATGGGCACAACCTCAGGTACGGGTCCTAGAGGGTATATGAAAGCTGGTTTTACAAACCAGACAAGGCAAGCCAGTAACCAGCATCTTCCATGGTCGCTGCTTCAGTTCCTGGCATGAATTCCTGCAGGATTTCTTCCTTCATGATGGACAGTAATCTATATGATGAAACAAACCCTTCCTTCCCCAGCTTGCTTTTGGTGATGGTGTCTGTCACAGCAAATTAGGACAAAAGCTAACTAAAAACTGTATCCAAAGTTGGCTTAGTGGGTAATCATGGCTTATTGTGCAATCATGAGAACCCAAGTTTCAGATGCCAGAATTCATATAAAAGCCAGGAATTGCCACTCACTCCTATATCCCCAGCACTGTAGGGAGCAGAGGTAAGATCACTGGACTTACTAGCCACTAGCCTAGTTCTAGCTTCAGTAGAGGCCCTGTGTCAAAAAGAAAGACAAAAAGTAATAGAACAGGACATACTCCTCTGGCCCCTGTGAATACGTGCACAGGTGCATACATCTGCATGCACACACACATACACATACACACACACACACACACACACACACACACACACAAATAGACACCTTACATCAGCACACACAAAATTAATAAAAATAAAAATTAGATACTACAACTGCCAAGGAATGCCATCAAGCACTTTCCTCTAAGGAGGTGGACACAGTCATGTGATGAAAACAATGGAGAAGCTGATTGCTGATAGCTGTTCAGATCCCAGAAACACAGAGAAGACAGACTGAAAACTCTGCTTACACGGGCCAGCCCATGCAACTCTCAACGACGACTTCCAGCACTCACTGTAAAGGCTCTCCCTCCCCTTTGCCTTACTGTGTTTGTTTGGTAAGCTTTGTGTTCTCCAGAGTGCTTCCTGGTATATAACAAAGTTATAAAGACTGTATGGAGTTCCTGGACCCATCTCCCTACTATTAAAGATGCCTCACATGACTATGACATGGCAGGCTTATGACAACTAAGAAGCTAATATTGCAGAATTAGTAATGAATAAGCTCTGGGCTTTACAGTTCATTTATTTTACATTTAACATTTTAAACAAACCCAAGGCATGATAGTTCACACATGAGTGTGCCAGAAACATCTGTGATCTGTAAGCTCATCCTCTCCATTAACACAAGTGAACTGCCAGATTATCTGGTCGTGTTTGAATATTGGTGACACAAAGAACCATAGAAAATTAGTGACCATGTTCTGAGATGAACAAATTGAAAATCAGTGATCATGTTATGAGATGATCGAAAGAATTTTGTAAAGTTCTGGCCTAGTTTATGGACATAAACAAAAAGGAGTTTTTAACTGTCATAAGACAAAAAAAATTATGGATGTAGTGAGTTTGAATCATTTCGGAGAATGTTCTAAAATATCAACTATACTTAGCTTTAACAAAATACCCGGGCTGGAGAGATGGCTCAGTGGTTAAGAGCACTGACTGTTCTTCCAGAGGTCCTGAGTTCAAATCCCAGCAACCACATGGTGGCTCACAACCATCTGTAATGAGATCCGATGCCCTTTTCTGGTGTCTGAAGACAGCTACAGTGTACTTACATATAATAAATAAATCTTTAAAAAAAATACTCAGTTTACTGATCAAAACTTCTAAATATAGTGTGCATGAAACAGTTTACCTGGGAATTAAAAATGTCCCAGCTTTTAGCCTCATGTTTGTTACTAACATGTAAAATACTATGGCTTCTCTTTGGGATAAACACTTCACTACACAAGCCTTCAACACTAAGCTCTTTAAGCTCTCTTCCTGTCTATCCCAGCTCTGAGCCCACCACGCCCAAGGCCAGGTCCATCCCCTCCCACACCGTTTGTCATCATCCGACCCACTTGTCAGTCACAATGGTCCTGCTCTCCAATACTCCATTGAGAATGGAGGGACTGGGGATATGGGAAGCTTGCCTTTTTGTGTGCACTGGGGTTTCGACCCAATTGCTTCACTGTCAAAATTTGTGATTCATAAGCAACCATCCCTCTACTTACTCACTTCTCCTATGCCCCGCAAAATCGTACTCATCTGTTAAATGTCAAAAGTACCCAGCAGTCAAAACAGGACAAGTAAAAACTAATCAGCAAATGACTTTCAGATTGAAGTAGAGAAAACACTTAGATATTACTTACAGTGACTCAAATTCTTTTGATGAAAGGATATTAAGACAGGGAATTCTATTAAATCCACTAGTCACTAACATCACACTGTACCTTTTCATGATGTATTTGTACACCGGCTAGATGATCCAGATTATAGCCATTAGAGCAGCGAGTGCAATTTTCACACGATGTCATTTATGTGTACGTAGAGGAGTGCATGTGATAACCTGACAGCCAATCACTGATGGCCTTAGAAAATGGCTTACCAGAGGTATAGGAAAATGAGTTGCATACTGCAGATGTCGGAGGAGGTCATAATTTGATGGGAAAATTAATTCTCTTGGCTTTTCTCTCTTTCCCAGTTTCTCACCATTGCCTGACATTCTTCTGCTCAAGGAAGGGTTGATGTTCTCACAGGATTCTCCGGGCATGGGAGAAAAAATCTATGTCATGTAAAAACAAATGTTGAATGTCATAAATAAAGGAAGCAACACCAAGCCACAGTGACATATACTAGAGCTTCAAACGAAAATGCTCACAAAATAGCTGATGAAAAAGAGGCAAAAATGTTTTAATGTCCACGAAATTAAATCACACACACACAAAAAAAATCTGTCAGTATCACCCCTGCCCCTTTGAGAAAATGGGAAAATGAACATGACATGGGAGGAGGACAAAAACAACCAGAGGACTGGCCCTGTGAGTGAATTTAAAAATGTTATCCTCAAAGGGTTACATTTCCTCCAAAAAACACATCCTTAACGATACTTAGTAAGATTAAGCCATAGACCGATGCTTCAAAATATGCAAACAATGCTTTTATAAACAGCAAGATTATAATGAAAACCACATTATATTGAGAGACAGTAGGAAAATAAAGACTACTCTTTAGAAATTCAAGGTGTAGACTGTCCTACTGAAACCACACTCCGACACTCCTTACACATCAATGGCCCCAAAGTAAAACTGTCACAGCCAGTCAGCTGGAACAGGAGTGTAACACTTTACAGAGGAGGCAACACAACCCCATGGTGAGGATAACACAATGACCACAGGTCACTGTGACTCAGGGTGGGTGATGGGGACAGCACAAGGATGAGTCATTCTAATACATGAGGCAAGCAAGAAAGAGAAGGAGACAAGCTGGGGTGGGAAGAGTTAGCTGGGAATGAATCAAAGGTTGAACCTACTGGAAACTCAGAACCAAAGTCACTTTTAAAGTCACTCTTGTCTACTTCATCAAAAATGTTAGTGGTTCCTGAGCCAAGGCCCATGTGCGCCATAACAGCGTGCTCCTAAGTGCCAGAGGAAAGAAGCCATGTTGTAAATGCTGCAGTTTAGGAAATGGAATTTGAAACAGGGAGAGGATTCTCACCATCCTATCTATTGCTACCCCTGTCTATTTCTCTTAAAGGATTTAAAGGAAACTTGAAGACACGTACTGCTTTAAAGAATGACATTCCTTCCCCTGGAGTAAACAAAGCTTTAACTCTACTGAGTTTTTTTAAAGGAAGAGAACAGAGATTCATAATTTAAAACAAACTATCCACAATGTATTTCATTGGGCTATTTCCAGTAATTTAAAAAAAAAAAAAAAAAAAGGAGAAACTGAAAGATCTAAGAATGAAAAAGAAAAATGAGGTGCTTTAAAAAACAAACAGATACAGCCACAACTTTAAACATGTCCTCGGAGTATCTGTAAACTCATATTAAACAACCAGAATAAATCTGTATTTTGAGCACTATTAGTCTCTCTTCATTTTCCACTGTTTCTCGCTGTCCTAACTCTTTTTATCTTGAAGTCTTAACTATCTGGAACAATGTCTAAACTGTCAGCACCTAAAAGAAAAATCAATGGTAGTCAAGGCCACAGCAGAAATTGCTGTAAAGAACAATTCTACCGTGTTTTAGAAACAGAGATTTAGTTTCGCAAAGAAAACTCGTGTTACTAGGAACAAGGGCTTCCTCTTTATGTGTAGAAAGAGTGGTATGTGGAGATCCCCTTTAACACAAAGCCAAAGGAGTTTGCTGTTAAAACAGGTTCACCTCTGAAGCTCAGGATTAAAAGAAAACTTCAGGCTACACACATCTAAAACTAAGAGCATAATACTTTAATCTCGTGAAAAAAAATTTACAGTCTTAACCTTTCATTAACTCCAGGACACATAAAATTCTAGAAGACATGCATTTCACATGTCCTTTGTGAGTGGAGGGGAGATAAACTCTGTAGGGAGAGAAGGAACTAAAACCCAATTGCCTTTCCATCACTAAAATGCCCATCTGAAACTGACTCCACCCCAGCGGGAGATCACTCGGGAAAGGGTATGGACATCACCCCAGTATACCTCCATCTTCATTTCATGATCCTTCGAGTAGTGCTCATCTGAATTCTCTCCTGCTGGCGACCGCAGCCCCGTGGAGGCAGTAACCGACAAATCTCCTCGAGAGATGAGGGTGCACATATATGCATCATGGGAGAAGACATCGTGGCGGATAAACTCACAGAAGAGCAGCACCAAGTTCACAAATTCTACCTTCTCACATTCACTGTTTGGGTCCGCTGGATGAGAAACAAATTAAATTAGAAATTCCCTGAACAGGCAAAAAAAAAAAAGAAAGAAAGAAAGAAAGAAAGAAAGAAAGAGAGAGAGAGAAAAAGAAAAATAAGAAGAAAAAACATTTTCAAGGCTTAAGAACATTTTCACTACCCTTTATATTTTTGTATTCACTGTTTCATTTTGAAAAGTACAAAAGGTGGCAGGGGTGAGGGAGAGATAGGAAAAGTGTACTGGCTAGTTCTGTGTCAACCTGGCACCAGTCGGAGTCATCAGAAAGAAGCCTCAATGGAGAAAACGACTCCGTAAGTTCCCTCTGTAAGGCTCTGTCTTAATTAGTGATCAACAGGGGAAAGCCTCAGCCCATTGTAGGTGCTGCCATCCTCGGCTGGTCACCCTGGGTTCTGTAAGAAAGCAGGCTGAGCAAGCCATGTAAAGCAAGTCAGTAAGCAGCATCCCTCCATGGATGGCTTCTACATCAGCTCCTGCCTCCAGGTCCCTGCCGGCCTGAGTCACTGCCTCACTTCACTTGTGATGAAGAGCAGTGTGAAAGTGTAAGCTGAATGAACCTTTTGCTCTGCAACTTGCTTTTTGTTCACGGTGTTTTACCACAGTAATAGAAACCCTAACCAGAAAAAGTTGGTATCAGGACTAAGGGGTATACTGCTGTGACAGACCAGACCATGTTTTGGAGAGGGCTGTGGAAGGAATTTGTAGCTTTGGGATAGCAGAGACACTAAGCATTGGGAGTTCAGTGGGATGTTCTGTAGGAGTTTGGAAAATAGCAATGTTGAGAACAGTGCAGAAGATGGAGGCCTGGCTCATGAAATTTCAGAAGGAAATTTTAAGACTCTCCAGGACTATTTGCTATCTTAAATTAAGATTCTATAACTTGTCAGCTGGGGCTGAAGAGTCGACCAAAATTAACAAGAGGCTGGCACCACCAAAGTGAAGTCTTCGTGTTACTGGGACAATCAATGCTGATTTGCTGGAGATAAGAAATTAGAGGTGGTTAAGAAGAGACTAGCATCACTAAGGTAAAATCTTCTGGGAGGTGTTTCCTGAACAGCCAAGATTGTACCTTGTGTTGGCAGCTGGACTTGGTTATGTGAAAGTCACCCAGGTCATACTGGTTTTGAAGGCATAAAGGGGTCACAGGAAACAAGAGAGAAGTTGAGTCTTGACACTAGGAAGAGAGCCAATGAAAGACTGTGGGCGAAAGGGCCTAGCACTCTGAAAATGCCAATACTATGGGACAGTCACGAAGAACAGTGGCACCAGGGGAGTAGAGCCAGCCAGAGCTTAGAAGTAAAGTTGTGTGTGCTACAGAGGGCAGAGCTGGAGAATTGACTCAAGCCCTTTGGAGGAGCCCAGAAGATCATGACCAGATCCCAGACACTGGACAGGTGGAACAGATTTGATTATGACTGTGCCCTGATTTTTCCCTTTTGAAGAAACTAAGTATTTGATTTTTTTTTTAATTTTACTGGAGCCCACAGTTGAGAGATTTTAAATTTTAAGAGACTGGCTATTTTAAAGGGACTAAAATTTCAATGTGTTCGTATTTGCAAAGACTGTGGGACTTTTTTTTTTTCTTTTTTTTTTTTTTTCTTTTTCGGAGCTGGGGACCAAACCCAGGGCCTTCCGCTTGCTAGGCAAGCGCTCTACCACTGAGCTAAGTCCCCAACCCCTACTGTGGGACTTTTAAAGTTATGTTTTTAATGTGAGATCTTAGGGATGAGAAAGAAAAAAGAGTTGTGGCTTATCAGTGATGTGTTTGTGTGTCAGGCTGACAAGGGGTCAGTTGTCCTGACTGGTTTTATGCCAACTTGACACAAGCTGGAGTCATCACAGAGCCTCAATTGAGAAAATGCCTCCATAAGATCCATTTGTAAGGCTTTTTTGTTTTTGTTTTTGTTTTTTATTTAAATTAGTGCCCTGCATCTATAGGAAAGCAAGCTGAGTAAGCAGCATCCCTCCATAGCTTCTGCATCAGCTCCTGCCTCCAGGTACCTGACCTCCTTCAATTCCTATCCTGACTTCCTTTGGACATGAAGAGCAATATGAAAGTGTAAGCTAAATAAATCATTTCCTCCCCAACTAGCTTTTGGGCCACGGTGTTTTGTTACAGCAACAGAAATACTAAGACATTGAGAGTAACCAGAATTCATTGTATGCACATACAGTGTGTCAGAGAAAAATATTGGTAACTTTCACCTTTTAAGTTTTATTCAAACATCTGCTGTGATACTAACATGTTTAAAGCACTGACAGGCAGGTTACGTTTCTTTTCAGTGTGAGCATGTGAGTGCACTCACGGGTGAGAAGAGGGTTTAGGATGCCCTGAGCAGCTGCAGGAGGCTGCCAGCCACTGAAAACAAGTGCTGAGACCCATCCCCGGTCCTCTGAAAACTGTTTATGGGTGTTCTTAACTGCAGAGCCTTCTCAATAGCCCTGACAGGCAGGCTTTTTTTTTTTTTTTTTTTTTTTTTTTGCACAGTTATAACTGGAAAATGTGAACCCGATATGCTAAAACACATTTTCAAGTTTAATGATAGTGGTTCCTAGAAAATTAATGACCGTGCACCTCTTAATGCCATCCGAAGCACAGCCTCTCTTATTACTAAAACAATCTGGGGCTGGCTTTAACTACACTGAAAGGGCTGCCTCTTCCAGGTATCTGTGTGCACTGTGTCAAATAAGTCTTTATAACAAAACAATTTAAATACTAAGGGGGCAGGACCAGGGTGGGGAATCCTGTTAGAGCCAGTATTGACTATAAATGAGATTAAGATTTAGAATCATCATGGAAAAAAGAAGATGCTCTGTGCATGTATGTGAGGGGGTTTCCGGACTGTGATGGAGTGGGAAGACCCTAAATGTGGGTAGCACCATTCCATTTGACTAAGATCTTGGACGGAATAAAAAGAAAGTGAGCTAACCACCAGCATTTGCCTCCTGAGGACAGGACGAGCAGCTGCCTCAAAAGCACCTGGAGCCATGACACACCACCGTGCTGGCCTGAGCCCTCCAGTGGGGAAAAGACCTTGCCTTAAACGTCCTTTTTCAGGCATCTCATCCCAGCAATGAAAGAAGTAACTAATGCTAACCCACCTAAACAAAAGAAGGAAAATAAAAACAGACACAAGGACAGCAGTCATCTCGGGAGTTCCTTTTCCCTTTAATTCCTAACCCATCTGTGTAGCTCACGTTATGATTCTCAGTATGGCAGCCACATTCTAAATATATCTGAACCTTTGGGACAAGTTTAGAAAACTTCATGGATAAGATCTACAAAGCTAAATTCCTTTCATAAGTATCAGCCAAAAAAAAAACAAAAAAACAAAAAACAAAAACCAAACAAACAACAAAAAACTCCTTCAGAAGCCTGTGTTCTCAGTTCCCTGAACATTGGAAGTCAGTGTCTCCTCTCTCACAACAAGCAGCCTCTTCTCAGGAACACTGATGGAGTCTCTCAGGCAGGAAGTGTGACCCAGAAGAGGCAAAGGACAGAAAACATTTTTCCCCAAAGACAACTAAAATGGGTAGAGGCAGCAAATTTGGAACAAATGTGCACCTCCTGATAATCCAAGATGATTGACATCTTCCGTGCCTGGCTTTCTGCTATCAGGGAATTCCTCCTGCCTCCTCATCTTCCTGCTTCCTACATTCAAACCACTTGAACTGCTCAAACACTTGCTTTCCCCAAGGCCAACCCATGAGGAACTGTATTAGAGGGCAGTGACATTGAGAATCTTAAGAACCACTGCCCAAAGCTTATCGTAAGGCCTCCAGTTGGTTAAGAGAAAGCCTCCCCTTGCTTGTCCCAAAGATCCAGTCAGGCTCCACTCAGCCTAAACAAGGCCCGTCCTCCAGTCAGTCATAATAACGTGTATTCAGTGTGCTACTCCCACTTTTCCACAACCCTCTGCCATCCCTCCTCTACATCACTCCTCACCCTGACACTTTTCTGTTGCTCTAGATATTCCCCAAGATGCTGTCATACTTTCTCATTTGTGTATCTCACAATAATGGTGAGCAAGCTATTACTGTTCATAACTGTCCACCCTCAGTAACCCTAATGGGTGGTTGTTAATTCCACAGACTCTCAAATTCCCAACACCAAAGTCAGAGGACATCAGCTTAAGGAGATGGAGACATACCAATCGGAATGGTGAAGCCACGCCCATCATCATCATGGGAATGGTGAAGCCACGCCCATCCATCATCATGGGAATGGTGAAGCCACGCCCATGCATCATCAGCTCCTGTAGGCTGCAGGTCTGTGCTTTACTGCTGCCACCGCCCCACCCCATCCCCTTATATAACAGTTAGAAACCAGGAGGTTAGAAGGCAGCTCCAAAAGCAAAGTGTTATCATCACTGAGCAGAGTTAAACGTCACAGGACAATACCCTCTACTGCAGTGAGAGACTCAAAAAAACAGGAATTAGTTCACCAAATATAAGGCTATGAGAAAACTTTTACATTTTAAAGTTTTTGAATATCTCACTGATATAAAAATAACTAGACTGACCCACTGGGGAAAAAAAATATAGTACATTTGCTTAGTGAAACCGATTATAAGAACCTTAGATAAGATGCAGAGAAGAGAAGGCTTAGAGATAAAGGGAGAATTCGGGGAGGGAGGGAGAGAAGGAGCAGAGGAGAGGGAAGAGAGAAAACCCCACACCCAAAAGCAAACACCTCCTTTACTTACACAGCGATGGGGCCTGTGTATCTAAAAATCTCAGCAAAACATTCTGGAAAACAGGCAAACTAGATCCAGCAAGGGATGCTGAAGAAATTGACTCTTTCTCATCTAGGACTTCGGATTCCCCACATCTCTACAGGGTAAAGACAAACAAGACCAGCGGGTCAGCAGAGTAAAGGCTGGCGCAGTTACCACAGGTGACAGTCAGCAAGCTCTTACACACAGCTGACCTCGCAGAAAAAATATACAACTGAGAGTTCAGACAGCTGAGGACCACTTACCACAGTGAATGCAATTTTATTAAAATTGGTTATTTTATTTGTTTGCATTTCAAATGCCTTCCCCCCCTTCCCAGCCTCCCCTCCCCCCAAAACCCCCATCCCAACTGCTGTCCTTTATGCCTCTTTGAGGGTGCTCCCCCACCCACCCACTTCCTGTCTCACCACCCTAGCATGCCCCTATGCTGGGGCATCAAACCGCCACAGGACCAAGGGCCTCCTCTCCCATTAATGCCAGATAAGGCCATCTTCTGCTACATTATGTAGCTAGAGCCATGTGTCCCTCCATGTGTACTCTTTGGTTGGTGGTTTAGTCCCTGGGAGCTCTGGGGGTCCAGTTGGTTGATACTGTTGTTCTTCCTATGGGATTGCAATCCCTTCAGCTCCTTCAGTCCTTCCCCTAAGTCTTCCATTGCGGTCCCTGGGCTCAGTCTGACAGTTGGTTGTGAGTATCTGCATCTGTATTAGTCAGGTGCTGGCAGAGCCTCTCAGAGGACAGCTATACCAGGTTCCTGTTAGCAAGCATTTCTTGGAATCAGCAAAAGTGTCTGTTGGTGTTTGGTGTTTGCAGATGGGATGGATCCCTAGGTAGGGCAGTCTCTGGATGGCCTTTCCCTCGGTGACTCTAACCAAGCAAGTAAACGTAATTTCTAAAAGAGGACAACACTCCACAATTCAGCTAATTTCCAAGAACATGATCTATATAAACATTAATTTCTACAGTATAGCCCTGTCCTACACAGTAAATTCTGCGCTGTGACTAAGACAGTACCATATAATGTTCTTTACTCCTCTGCAAGGAGGAACAGTTTGAGTTCATGCCTAATCACGCTCTTCTGGACTGACTGCCACGTGGCTATGTATCTGATTATGCTGTGCTGTATGAATGTATCAGGAAGATGCATTTATGAAAGTGTGACAGGCGGTATAAACTGAAAAAGCAAACAGTTCTTCCAAAAACATTATTTTGCTTATTCATCACACTTTACCAAAAGCATTTCCTAGGCCCTCTAAGAATCTCTGTGGTTTACGAAACACATCTAGAAAAGACTTTTAACTTCTCATTGCTACAGAATTTACTAAGCCCAGAGACTAGACTGTTTAGCTGTAACCAGAACCGTCATTTCTATTCTTTTTGATACATCTTTGAAGTTTCCTATTTTGATGTTAGCCTTTAATAGGATTATTAAGAATATTGTATTACAATACCAGTCATTCAGTCTATCCTGTTTGCAAAGGTCAAATGTTAATGATTCCAATAATAACAGAAATTATTATTTTAGCCATCTCTAAGAAATACATGTTTTAGACATAGGTTTACTTTAGCTCTATGTGAACTTCTCCAAAAGGTTATATACGTGGGCGTGCATGTGCATTCACTACAAAAAATAGAGGGAAAATAAAACTAGCATTAAAAAGATAAAGAAATAACCTAAAAGAGTTACAAACCAGTGAGAAATACATCTTTAGCTGGTGAGGCCTAGTTAGTCACTACGGTTACCATAGCCTGCTCCTCAGATGTAGAAAACAACCCTGAAAGGCTCTCCTTCTTTACATTGTACAGTGGCCATTCGCTCACACTATCTTCACAGTATCTTCAAGTTCCAATTGCAACAACCTAATGCCTTGTTTTTTGAGGAACACCACTTTGCCAACAGGAGAGAAGATATCTGTCAGAATATCCTTCCCCTTCTATTCCCCAAAATTCCAAAGGAAGTTACTATTGACCTTATGGAGTCCCAAGTGGACGTTTATCCATTCACACCACTACCCAGGAGGCCAGACACAGAACCCTGACCAGGATGGGCAAGGTCACTGTCGTGAAGCTCACTCTCTGACAGGGGAAGGCAGACATTAAACAGCAACAAGCACATGTTCTGCCTTCACTTGTGCGGCAGTGAGGAAACTGCAGTAAACCAGAGTGGTGTGCTAAGAGCTGCTAGGGGTTGACACTGATCCCACAGTGATAGCAGACTTACCGTCACCTAGGAGATGATGTGTTGCCTGAGGATGCTCCATAGGAAGTGATAGTTAAGGAAAGAGAAGTGCTCTATAGAGAGACACTGGGCATGAAAATCAGGAGCAGAATTTGCCATCCAGAAGGAACAGCAAGAACCAAGGCCCAAAAATAAAAGTAAGTTTATGTGGTGAGGGAAAGGAACAACTGACATTAGGGATAGAACTGTAGCCCGGAGGACAACAGGCACCAGATGTTATAGGACAGGCGGGTGAAACAAACAAAGGATGCTCTGTGGGCCTTAGGGAGCTCTGTCTACCTCAGGAAGGGGGAGCTATGATCTGTTTACACTTCTAAAAACCCACTCTGGGACCTGTGTGCAGGAGTGGGGAGAGGAGAGTAGAAGCAGAACAGCATAGGAGGCCAGAAGTCATCAAGGTGAGGCAGGCCTTTGTCCTCAACAGATCACACACATTCCCTGTGTCCACCAGGGACTCCAGCACTTTAGGGAGGCAGAGATGGGTGAAACTCTGAGGATGAGGCCAGCCTGGTCTACAGAGCATGTTCCAGGGCAGGCTGGAACATAGAGAAACACTATCACTAAAAGCAAAAAAAAAAAAAAAAATAGGGAAAAGCAAGCAAGCACACTTAGAAAATTCCCCTTCGACAGTGGCTAGCGTTGATAAATGTTGGCTGTGTTTTTTAGTCATATATATCTGAGGCTTTAATGATTCTATCTAGAACTCAATTATAATCTTAAAAAATAATTCAAATTGATATCTATGATCACATAATCCTGTCTCTAGAAAATGTTTTCAAGTCTACTGATACATGAGGTAGCTTCAAATGTCAGAAAGTTAGTTCACGCTGTATACAAGGTTACATATGTTTATCGTGCATAAAAAAAGAGAAAAGCAGACCTACCTCTGCCTCAACCTCTGCTTGCCTTTTCTCCAAGAGTTTCGCCACAGCCATGGCCCTGTGTTTGCCAGACCTTTTGCAGCTCACGGCCCATTCACACAACAATGTCACCACAGCTTCATCATTGGGGGCAACCTAATGGCCAAGAGAAATGTACCAACAGTGTCACATTAATGCAAGCAAAGGACGACCTAATCCTTAGAGCTTTGTTCCCAAGTGTTACTCGAAGGGTGCTTTCAAGTCACTTTAGCTTAAGCAGGAGAAAAAAAAAACTCAGTCATTAAGAAAAAAAAATGTTCAAAATTCACCTGAATGTGTGACAAATCCAAGAGCACCAGAGTTTCCTTAAAGAAAATGACCACTGAAGGCTGGAGAGATGGCTTAGTGGATAAGAGCACTGACTATTCTTCGAGAGGACCTGAGTTCAAGTCCCAGCAAACACAGGGTGGCTCACAGCCATCTGTAAAGGGATCTGATGCCCTCTTCTGGTGTGTCTGAAGACAGCTACAGTGTACTCATATACATTAAATAAATAATTCTTTTAAAAGTAAGAAGGAAGGGAGGGAGGGAGGGGAAGGAAATGACCACTGAACTCCAATGACACTGAACAACTGTTACAAAGCCCCACTGTTAGGTGGTCAGAATGTGGACTATGCTTTTTTTGCAATAAAAATCCTATCAGGCTGTGTTATCAAGTGACCAGTGAGAAATTAGAAGAAACAAACCATAGGGTAGGCTGGAATATTGATGGTGCATGCATAACTCATTACATTACATGCAACAGCCATGAAGTGGGGAAGCCAAGCATCTAAAGAAACAACAACTGAAAGCAGACCTTGTCAGCAAAGCGCCGTGGCTATACCCAGAGCATTATCAGTTCAGAGACAGATTATAGTGGCTAAGGATGAGAGGACTTCAGGGACCCAAGGGACACGTCATACCTGGTGGGACTGAGGGATGACAGAAGAAAGATTGGGCTTCTATGTCATGCCCTTGCTTTACAGCATCCATGCCAAACAGCGGCATAGTGGCTACAAGGCTGCGGTAATACCCCCACCCCCACCCTCCAACCACCCCCGAGTATAAACAGTATGCTAGAAACGGTAGATGACCACAGCATTAGCACTTAAATACAACCTTGGGCATGCTTAACGCTTTAGAATTCACCAGCCCAAGCAAGGTTATGATACAGTTATGAGTACAATCCCATGATGCATAATGGCACACGTAAGCCCTGGCTTGTGGATCCTGAGATACATGAGGAATCCAGAATAAAAATGAATGTGAGGCCATCAATACAAACAAACAATTCAAATCCTAAAAGTCAATTTGCTCTGACACTCCATTTGGAAAAAAAAACTGTTTTTCCTTTCCCAGCAGGTATCAATCAATCAATCAATCAATCAAAAGGTTTCTTGATTAGAGTGGGACTTTGCGCTCACTACCCTTTTCAATGCTGGGGTTTTTGTCTAGTTTGAAACTGTTCCATTCCTGTACATGCTGTCACCATCCATGTGAGTTCCTATGTGCATCCCTGTTGTGCCCTTAGAGGACACTTTCTCTGAAATCACCCAGCACCTCTGGCTCCTATAAGCCTTCTGTCTCCTCTTCCACAGAGATCCTGGAGACTTAAGATGAGGGTGTTTGTTAAAAAAGACATTCTTTTCAGGACCGATTGCTCAAAAGTCTCTCACTCTGCACACTGTCCAACTGTGGGTCTCTATGTTAATACCCATCTACTGCAAGAAGAAACTTCTCTGATTTGGGCTGAACAATGCAATCGTCTATGGGTACAATGGTATGGGGTACACAGGAATGGTGGGTGGGGGATCGCAAACTGAACTACAGCACATAAAGGTCAGGGCAGGAAAGGGGGGCCAAGTTATAGGGTCAAGCCCTGGTATAAATTCAAACACATAGTCAGGACTATATATACAATTAATATATTCATTTAGCATTCTCTCTCTCCCTCCCCACTCCCTCTCCCCCTCCTGTCCTCCTCCCCCTCCCGCTTCCTCCCTCTGCATTATGGTTGTGTCTCAGGATGTAAGCTCTAAGAAACAGCTCCAACACCTGCCTGCTACCATGCTCCTCACTATAATGGTCATGGTCTCCCTCTCTGAAACTGTAGGCCCCCAACATCTTCTCTGAAAGGTGTCTTGGTTGTTATATCTTATTACAGCAATAGGAAAGCAACTAAGCCAACAGACAACACTGTGAAGCACAATGAACAATGCACATAGACAACATACAAAGGACAGGAAGACAACGAGCCCCATCTTGGTACCTACAGTGTGCACGGCAAGAGAGCTAGACACTGCAAGAGACAGGAAGTCACACTCCTCTAGAGATGAGAAGGCGAAGTTAGTAAAAAGCTGAGCCCAGGGCTCTGTAAGGACATTCAATGAGGGAACAGTACTGGAAAGATTCAGATTAGGACATAATCAAGAAATTTACATTTTGATAGGCCCAGTGCTCATACTGTTTGTATCAAGATGGAGCAATTACAGAGTTTCATTTTTAGTTTTTATAGTATGAGAAAAATCATTAATGTCTATTTAAAGAAAGAATGAAACTGGGCCATAGAGGGAAATTACAGGCTTTCTGACAAATAGTGATAAATGTAAAAATTAGGAAAGCACTATCCAAATACAACAAAAATCAAATAGTCGACTACAAACTTCGGGTGTAATGTCAACCTGCTCAGGACTGCTAGCTACCTTACACTGTGCTTTGCCCAATTTATGTGTGACCTCATGCCACACTACAGCAGCCTGACAGTGGTTACTATTCTTCAAGCTGTAATGAGAAAGGCTAAAAGCCATGCATCTGTCCCAGAACTACCCCCAAACTACCAAACTCCACACCATCTATGACCGGCCCATCTCTCTCCACAAGGGGCTGGGATCGACTGAAGCACATCCCAGATCCCAAAGAAACAGATCCCTCATTAAAAACCAAATGCACTCTGTATAAGTTAAGACACCATGCGACCACACGGGTCACAGAGCTGGGTTTCATCCTCCTCCGAAATCTGTACGCCAACTATAAAGAATCACCTGCTCATGCCTCGGTCACCTCTGTCTCGCTCTGCACTTCCAACTATCCCTGAAAGTCCACGGAGCTCCAGAGAGCTGACCTCTCCTCTAAAACCAAGCTCAGGTGTCCTTGCTCACCAGAGAGACTCTAAGAATGGATTTGGATTGTCCTCTGATCAAACTTCTAATGGCCTGTTGCTATAGTGTCAATTGAAAATGAGTGCAAAGCAGTTTTACACAAATGCATCAAAGGCAGACAACACAACTGAAGTTCACAGGGGCGGAAACCTGGCGTTTGAATGGTGAGTGTGAGAACACTGCAGTGAAAGGTTAACTAGAAAATGTCTGGGGAAAGCGCCACGCTGGATGACGTTATTAAGGACAAGGCCTGCCTAGGCTACAGAGAAGCTTTTCAAAACTAACGTGTTAGATATAAGGGTTACAAAGTGGACCACACATTTCAACTGCTTGTTGGTTCAGTTAATGTCTATTGAATGCCTACTGTGAAGTCCTCTTCTAAGCACCGAATGAAATTTATTCTCATATTTTACTTCGGAGGAGGAGCGATCAGTAATACTCGTGTGTATAAATCCCTATCAATATCCACACAATCTTTAAAATGTTCATACACTATATTTCAATAACTCAATAATTCTCTGGGAGTATAGATATGGGGAAAAAAATCTTATGAGTGAAAAGAACTGTGTGCTCCAGGCATCAGTGGAGTGGGCATGCTAGCAACCCCTCCTGTTGACCCCTGCCTCAAGAACGGGCAGTGTCAGAGATAATGAGATAAATCAAAGGAAAGTGGAGTGGCCTTATAGACACACAACAGCGAATTCGGAAGCTCATGGCCAAAACAACTTGACTTCAGTAAGGGAGCCCCAGGAATGTTTAGGGAGGAGGATTTGTCTCTGGAGGCAGCAAAGGACTGATTTTTACACTGGCAAAGTTCTGAAATTCTGCAACATTCGCCTCTTAAGTACACACAAGCAAAAGAGGTAAAAAGAAACGGTGGATCAGGGAATACAAACTGAGCTATTCAGTGAATCCCAGCACTGAAGAGAGATAGGCAAACCTCTTTTCAGTTCCAAGCTAGCCTGCTCTATGAAGTGAATTCAGACCAGCCAGAACTACATAGTGAGATCTCGTCTTGAAAAAAAAAATCAAGATGATGATGGGGGGCGGGGTGGTGGTGGTGGTGGTGGTGGTGGTGGTGGTGGTGGTGGTGGTGGTGGTGGTGGTGGTAATGAACATTAATTTATTGCCAAAAGATTGGATTAGCAATAGAGACAGTTCATGAAGAGGCTTGGATTACCCAAGATGCAATCCACAGACCATGAAGCTCAAGAAGAAGGATGACCGAAGTATGGATGCTTCTGTCCTTTTAAGAAGGGGAAACAAAAATATTCATAGGAAGAAACACGGAGATAAAGTTTGGAGCAGAGACTGAAGGAAAGGCCATCCAGAGACTGTCCCACCTGGGGATCCAGCGTATATACAGCTACCAAACCCAGACAATATTGCTGATGCAAAGAAGTGCTTGCTGACAGGAGCTGATGCAGCTGTCTCCTGAGAGGCTGTGCCAGAGCATGACAAATACAGAGGTGAATGCTCACAGCCAACCATTGAACTGAGAACAGGGTCCCCATTGGAGGAGTTAAAGAAAGGACTGAAGGAGCTGAATGGGTTTACAACCCCGTAAGAATGACAATACCAACCAACCAGAGCTCCCAGGGACTAAACCGCCATCCAAAAAGTACACATGGACAGACCCAAGGCTCCAGCTGCATATGTAACAGAGGATGGCCTTGTTGGGCACCAACGAGAGGAGAAGCCCTTGATTTTGCCAAGGCTCAACACCCCGGCCCCCCAAGTGTAGGGGAATGTCAGGACAGGGAAGTGGGAAGAGGTGGGTGGGTGGGAAGAGGGAACACTCTCATAGAAGAAGGGAGTAGAGGGATGGGATAGGGGGCTTATGGACAGGAAACCGGGAAAGGGGACAACATTTGAAATGTAAATTTAAAAAATCCATTTAAAAAAAAACATGAAATCAAAGAGGCCCTTACTGTTTTATATGTATCGCTTTTAATGATTTATTTTTATCTTCAATATACATTAATGTTTTGATTATACTATGTCTGTGTAAGGGTGTCAGATACCCTAGAACTGGAATTATAGACAGTTATAAGCTGCCATGGGTGCTTCTTCTCTGGAAGAGCCATCTCTCCGGCCCCGTATGTATAATTTTATATGCACAAATTTTAATCTTCAACTCTACTGTAGGTGTTGCCATTCTCATTTCACAGATAATTAGGACGCATGCTTCTGCTGCACAATGTTGCTGCTAGGAAAGAAGAGCCTAGGAACCTGCAGACCAGCAACCACTGCAGTCTCTGGGCTAGCCCCAGCTTCTGTCTCTAACCTCACTGTCATGGCCAATCACTGCAGTCTTCGGGCTAGCCCCAGCTTCTGTCTCTAACCTCACTGTCATGGCCAACCACTTGCAGTCTCTGGGCTAGCCCCAGCTTCTGTCTCTAACCTCACTGTCATGCAGGAAACAAAGAAATGGACCACTGAGGCATTTGATACACTGGAGGTGGAAGACAAGAAAAGTTATGGGTTGAAAGAATCTAAAGTCAGACAGTGTGTCCTTGTACTGTATACGTAACAATCATAAGAAATAATTGTTGTCTATAATGACAACAAACAGAATCCAAAACTTATAAAGGCCTTTCACATAACAGCACTGCTAAGCTGGCCTGGTGAGTGGAGCGTACTCCTAGTGGTAAAATTCCTATTATTTCAGAACATACGATTATTGCTTATGGGGCCACCAATTTCAGAACGAACACACCACAATCACGAAGAAAGTCTTCTAAAACACACGAAGAACTTAACAGCTCTCAGTGGGCAAGCATCTAGGTAGGTGGTGGGTATGGCTCATTAAGCTCGGGGTCTGCATCAAAGTAAACTAGGAATCTTCCTTGCTTTAACAAGTGAAGATCAAAATGTCAGCTAAATCAGATACCAGCTTCCTGAAGAAATCACAAGACATCTGGTGTGATGGTCTGCCATTTTAAAATACTACCGAGATTATAAAATGATATCTTTAAAGGGATCAGAACGATAAAAGTCCGTGAGGCACTAGTGTGAGCAACAAGTAAGTGCAAAGACTGGAGGTCGGACACAAAAGAAAGCTCTCGGTGACAGTTCTTTAATCCCAGACTCAAAGATGTGCTTGTATATGAAATCAACTACTTAATACCAAAAATGTCACATATGAAAATATCATTCATAGAATAACACTAATAAACTATAGGGACTGACAGGCAAAGAAGTGGCAACAGCCAGGAGTGGCTTTCAAGCTGGGACACATCATGGGGCACTGAGTAAGTGTCTGGCCTAAGCCAGAGAAGGTCTAACTGCTGGGAGGTAAGCCTTTTGTACAGGGTCACATTTAACATAAGAATTATCATATGAGGTATAAAGTACAGACTGTTTATGGTATGGTTAGAGAGAACCTGAGCACTATGAGAAAAAAATAAGGAACAGCCATGCCAGCTGGCCGTAGACACATATGTGTATTGAGGACTGATCCCCACCCCTATAGAGATTGTGCTGTGAACATATCTCCTGCAGCCTCTTCCTTCCTCCCTCCCTCCTTCCCTCCCTCCCTCTCTCCTTCCCTCCCTTCCTTCCCCACTCCTTTCTCACCCCAGCCACTAATAAATAGCTCAAAGCATCTAATAAAAATGTATGTATCATATATGGGAAACATAAACATGTTAAAAATGTATACAAGTCCAATTCTAAACTTTGGGGGGGGGGGCTCCAGCTTGCTGGATGACTATCAACAGAATAAGCTCCTTCCTGGGAGAAGAAGGCTCGGGGTCATGTTCCTTGGACTAGAAACCTAGCTACATTTCAACCAAAAACATTCTTAGATTTGCTATCCATCATACATAGCATTTATTGTACATGTGAACATTTTTGAAAGCAATTTCTCAAATATTTTGATGCCCGGTTTTTTTGTTGTTTTTCTGAGGGGGTGGAAGGATGGAGTGAATTTTCCTAATCGTACATCCTTTGGACCAGTGCTGACAATCTTTAGATTTTGTTAACACCTCAGAAACTAAAGATATTGAAGTAGAAGACTGCCATTATCTGTTTTTAAGAGACAAGCATGAAGACAGCACATCTGTGGGTTGTGACAAATGATACAGATATGAAAACAAAATTGTTAAGACAATTATTTGGAATATCTGAATCGACTAGTCACTTACGTGCACTGTGACAAAAATAAATGTTTCCATTCTTCAGTTAAATTATCACTTAAATAATATGAATGGAAAAATAAACAGAAGCCTCAGAAAGAAGATCACTTAAGTCACGTGGCAAGAATTATAATTGAAAAATAAATCCTTCTAAAGTGCATATCTCCTGCATTTAAAATAATTGAAATACAATACTTGCTTTCCAAAAATCTCTGTATGGTATAACAAACTACCTTATACATGTTAAGAAAATCGAAAGTTACATGTAGATAAAAGAAATCCAAATTTCTAGAAGTTATTTGCTCTACTGTCTTTTTTTTTTTTTAAGAGATGAATGAATTGATTCACTGTGTTTTATTGGATTGAAATGTGACTTTCCACACACTGATTAGAATTTTAAACATGTCTGGGAATTAAAATGAAATAGAAGTTATATTTTAAAAAAAGATCCTCATAGAGTAGCTTCTCAGACAGACTGGAATGCTTTGACCTTGAGGAAAATAAAACTAGAAGAAGCTAATAGTCGCATCTCATACAGATACCTGCTATATAAATCACACACTACTGTGTAGCATGAAGTTATAATAACAAAGAAACATCCAGAAGATGAAAAGGCAATTTATGTATGCAGGTGACATATATAAAATAATGATGTCATCTATAATAATATTCAAAGGCAATTTTACTCCTTTTTTGAACAGAGTCTGCCCTTCCAAAGCAGGATCATCCTGACACTATGCTCTAAGACAGACTGTATACAATTATTGTCAAACAAATCATAGAGGTTAGAACATCAGAAATGATTTTAGAACTCATTGGAAATATGAGATATTGACAGTTTAGAATTCTGATTACAGTTACTGTTGAAAATATTAGCTGGTAGAAAACTTCAGATGGTTGTGTAAAATTGTTAGTCTGCCCTTCTTTTAGAAACATGTTTTTGTATACAGTGTGATGGATAACACTCTTGAAAAATAATACACCTTCTCCATCAGACTCTCTTCAAGGCACTCCTGCAGTTGCTCTACTGTCTTAACAAAGTTGCCCAGCCATAGACAAAACCACTGTGTTACCTGTGCTCTACGGTAGGAAGTAGATTCTAATAGCAAGGCCAGTTCACACACAGTGGGAATGATGCCAAGGGAGTTCCCAAAGAAAGAAAACTAGCAGCAAAGGCGGAGTCAAAATGCAGTGGGAATGGCATAAAGTGCTTGATAAAAGCAAAGCCTCGCTGCTTAACCTCAGTACTTGACCTTTCTGTTCTCCGCTCTCCAAGGTGCAGCTCTGTAATCCCAGCTCTGTGAAGTAGTGAGACAAGAAGACTAAAGTTCAAAGCACCTCAGACAACCTAGTGATACGGTGCCTCCACGTAGAGAGGCTTACATGTTGGTCTGGGGATACAGCTCAGCGGCAGAGCACGCGTCTAGCTAGCATGTGTGACGCTCTGAATACAGTCCTTGGTACTGCAATAATAATTCTACTGTGTTAAAATTATCAGAGAAGCTTTCAGATACTACAGACGCCCCCTGCATGCAAAGTGCCTATATCAGCATGTAGGAACTTCTGCTATCGATCATCAAGGCGCCCCGCCTCCCGCCGAGGTTCTATCTGACGCTGATCTCTTCTGCTTTATTGTTAGCTGAAATGACTTCCTAACAAGGACAATAAAGACTCAAATCTACACTGAGGGGGGTTCTATCCTGCTAATGAATTAGGTGTGAGCCTGAATAACTCTGCTCTGATCACTGATTTTCTTATCTAAAAGATTCCAC
This sequence comes from Rattus norvegicus, assembly GCF_021556685.1. Taxonomy (NCBI): domain Eukaryota; kingdom Metazoa; phylum Chordata; class Mammalia; order Rodentia; family Muridae; genus Rattus; species Rattus norvegicus. Next base: position 144,659,476 of record NC_141535.1, on the reverse strand, counting down.
AGGGAAAAGAAAACTATAAAACAGTCATGTAAGACAAAATGGCAGAACCTACTATATTAAAAAAAGTCTGCATACACATGCACATATACATACATACTTACACACACATACACAGAGATATACACACGTGCACTCACATACATACACACACACACACACACACACACACACACACACACACACACACACACACACACACATTAAAACTAGTAAATAAGACTTGCAGAATTAGCCTGGCAGCATGATGACATGCAGCTGTAACTTAGCACTTCTGCTAAGGCAGGAGGAAGGCAAATTCGTAGCCGGGTCTAGGCTACATTGCAAGTTCCAAGCCATCATGCCCAAATAAAGCAAGACTATGATATAAAATAATTTTTAAAGGAATTTTTTTTAAATCCCCGGTGGCAAGAGAGATGGCTAATCAGTTAAGAGAACTTGCTGCTCTTCCAAAGAACCTGAGAATTTGACTTCCAGCACCCACACTGCACAATCACATCCAACCCCAGTTCCAAGGGAATCAACTCCCTCTCTGGCCTCCACAGGAACATACCTGTGGCACACACATGTGAAACTAAATAAATACAAAAATAAGCAAGTCTTAAGGATCCTTTGGCCAGTGATATGGCTCAGTGGATAAAGATGCTTTCCTCCAAAGTCTGACAGCCTGAGTTCCATCTCAGAGAGTCATGTGATGGAAAGAGAACTGACTCCTTTGTCCTCCAGCATCCTCTACACATGTGCTACGAAGTGCACACAACACACACTCACACACACATACACACACACGTGCACATACGCATATGCATACTTACAATAAATAAAAAAAGGTTTAAGGGGTTGGGGATTTAGCTCAGTGGTAGAGCGCTTGTCTAGGAAGCGCAAGGCCCTGGGTTCGGTCCCCAGCTCCGAAAAAAAGAACCAAAAAATAAATAAATAAATAAATAAATAAATAAATAAATAAATAAATAAAGGCTTAAAAATCCTCGACTACGGGATAAATGGGTCAGTGGACAAAAAGGTTTGCATGTACACAGAGAAATAAGTAAAAATAAATGTAAAAATAAAATTTAGAACCTTGTGAAGATACTGCTACAGTTTCAGAGCCCCCTCCCCGCCCAAGACATGTGTTGAAAGCTTGCTCGGTAGCCCATGGTGCTACCAGCAAGTGTTGGGACGTTTATGGAGTGAGGTCTAGTGGGAACATTCCTTCAGGAGGTCGGGGAATCCTAAGTTCTCTCTCTTTTGCTTCCAGGCCATGAAGTGACTGCCTTTGCCTTCTATGTTCTCCCAGTGTGCCATGCTGCCTTGGCACAGGCCTGAAGCAACAGGGCCAACCAATCCAACGATGGACTGTGGTCTCTAGAACTGTGAGCCACAGCAAAATTTCTGGAGCTTGTGAGATGGCTCACACCAGGTGAGGTCAACTGCCACTAAGCCTGAAGACTTGAGCTTGATCCCCAGGCCCTACACAGCAGAAGGAGAGAATCCACATCTGCAAATTAAGTGATCTCTAAGCGTGCACCACTGACAGACACGCTGCAGACAGACACAAATGATAAACATAATCAGGGCAATATAAAAGTGAAGTATGCTTCTCCTATTCACTAACTGCATAAATGTCTGGACACATATTTTGTTTATCCCTCAACTGTTAATATCAGTGGCATTTAACTAACAGATTTTTAAAAAACCATAATTCTGAAAGACTCATGGGACTCCCAAGTGAGTAGAAAATGTGACACTCTAAAGCACAACACTGTTCTTGTCAAACTATGATGAGCATTAGTCAGTTCAGTAGACATGGACCCCAACAAACACAAGCGTTTCCCTTGTTTTCAGGTAGAGACTCTAGGCTGCTCCTGTGTTAATAATAGCCCTTTGCTGGGCATCTTTAGGAAGTGAGGCCTTCTTGAAGAAAGTCGTTCATCACAGGATCCTGATCCATTTCTATTTCTCTCTCTCTCTCTCTCTCTCTCTCTCTCTCTCTCTCTCTCTCTCTCTCTCCCTCTCCCTCCCCCTCCCCCTCCCTCCTTTCCCTCCCCCCTGCCCCCCTTCCCCTCCATCAGCATACCACATACTCCCCTCCATGATTATTCATAGTCACTATAGACCCCAAGACAACAGATCTAGTAACCAGGGGATAGGATCTTTCCTAGGTTAAGTATTCTGTCACAGCGATGGAAAACTGACTGACGTACTTGATGGTACCTTGGCTTATTCATGTGAACCAGAGCCACCTCACCCATCCAGGTACTTCTCTATGTAAATACTTCACAAACACCAAAAAGCAGTCCCAGCAGACCCTGGCTGAGACTTACGGATGAGTAGGCTGTGCAATTGATGCTTGAGTTTAAACACATTGTGTAAAGTCCCAAGGGGCCCAGTTTAATCAATGTAATCATACTCTCGTCATTTGTCCTGCAAATTTGTGACTTCCTGATAATAGTAGCTATTGCTATTAAGTACCTAATTACATGAGAGGCTCTATGAATACTTAATGCTGCACTAATAATGGGTTCCCATCATCCTGATGTCATCTAGCAATCATACACCCCTTTACAAAGTAAGCAAATTATTCATAGGTACCTCAAAGCCTGCTGGTTTCATAGCTGAACGGCTTCCTGTCTCCACGTGCAAATACCTTCCTGTCTGTCTGAATGTAAACCAGCTGTAAAGAGGATGCACCCATCATGAGGCCATGGACCCCTCTCCTTCAAGAAAAAATCCTAGTGGTGTATCTTCCTCCTCATCACCACTGTGCCTGCAGCCTTTCAATGATCACAGAAGTAAGCACGTGCACACCCTTGGAATGCAGGCATGAGACCAGGGACTAATGAAGCGGTGGACGGCGTAAGACACAGCCCCTGACATCACAGAGCAGGAGCTGAGGAAGGTAATCGTGCTCGGGCACAGACAGGAAGAAACAAAGCTCTTGTGGTTCTGATGCCAGTAATCAAGCCAAGTGCCCAAGCCTGGTGGACTCAGGTAAGTATAGGACGTGCTAAACTGGAGACTTCTGTTACCTAAGAACTCTCAACTCTGAGCACAAACTGATATGAAACAAACATAAACAAGAACCATGTAGGTTTTGCGGCTGGGGTTAGTGGTGTTACTAGGAGCAGAGATGGAGAAAACACCCAGTGCTGCTGCTGTCCTGAAGCTCTGGCTGGGGCAGCTGGCCTGATGTTTTCATTACTTGGTACAAAGTCTGTTTACCGAGGTCCCAGAAAGAGAAGTGAAAGCAGCTTTTCCTGCAGCCCTTGGGTCTTCCCTTTTATCCACATCACTGAAGTACCCCAAACATGCAGCTGCCTCTGCTCTCCCCGGCAGCCATAATCAAAAGCAGAGGCCAAGAGGAAGGAAGTGGTCCAAGAGCTCTGCAAAGCTGAGGGGCCCTCCCGACCTGGCTGCTTGGGGATGAGGTCACCGGTAACTGATTAGTCGGCACTCGGAAGCTGAGTGCTCAGAGGCCCACTGCGACTCCCTCATGTGGCTGCTGGGCCCTGATGCCACCCAGGAGAAGCAGCTCTGAAGCACTGACCAATCCAAAAATAAATAAAGGCCACGGAGGCCTGTGCCAGCTGCTGGGTAACAAGCTGCTTTCAGCAGGCACAGCACAGATCTGCTGCTCGATCCTGATACTCCATTTGTGCTGAAATGTCGATCACAACCTGTCTGTAAACAACCGCTGATATGTGGGACACTCTTCACACAGGGCATTCCCACACCAGTCCATAGCACTTGCTAACCACCATCAGGCAGTCTCTGAGCTCTGAATTGAAAGCTAGAAATTTTTTTTATTCTATACATAAAACACAGGGTGGGAAAAATACCAAAACACAAAACTGGAGTTGAAATATAAAGGGGTCTGAGGTTTGCTTCCTACCTCCTTTACAACAGCACTCAAGTTGACACAGCCCCAGCAGATCATGGGGGGGGGGGGGGGGGGTTGTCAAGGGAAGAGTAAAAGAATGTGGCACTCCAGGAGCTATTAGTGAAACCTTGCCCCAGGCATGGGCAGGATCAGCTCCTCTCAGCACAGGGAGGACCTAGTGCCAAAGGGTCTCACCTGCGCGGTACAATTTCTAAGGGACTTTAGCTCAGTTCTGAAGCTGAGACTGCACTCAATTCTGGACAGATGCTCTCCCCATCTCCTACAAGGATGTGGAGGATGAGATTTCCCTCCTAGCCATTACAAGCAAGGCTACAGAGACTGAGCGGCTGAGGCCCCCTGCAGCTGGAGTGAGAAAGAACACCCCTAGTAAGAGCAAACATCAAAACACAGTGACTAGAGGTTGATAACTTTACCGTCTAACAGGCAACATCAACCTTGGACAAACTATGGGATCCAAGAAAAAAGGGGGGTACGCTTTGAAGACAGCAGATAAGTTTCTGAGTCTTAACCAACCATTCAGTATACTCCATGTCTTACTACAGAGCAGGTACATCCGTGTTGGTTCTTCCAATAAAATACAGATGATTTTATTACCAGCAACAGTAGCAGTTTTTGGAACATGCTCATTAACTGTGGTACATGTTATGTTTTATAATCTAAATATATATTCATGCTCAAGTGTTGTGTAACTATGCAAAAACTCTAAGCACACAGCTATGAGTAACTTGCTCTAAGCCACACAGCAATCGTTCAGTATTTACAGGTGAATCCCAGAAATAACAAGTAACTCCATGGTGAGGAAAACGGTGGCTCCTAAGCCAGGCATGGTGGCACACACAGCAATTCCAGCGCCAAGCAGGCAAGGCAGGAAGATTTCTGAGTTCAAAAGTCTCCCTGAGCCACTGAGAGACCTTATCTCCAAATAAAAAGAGAAAAAGAAGGGAGCAGAGAAGGAAGGAAAGGAAGAAGAGGGAGAAGAAAAGGAGAAGGTAGGGCGATAAGGTAAGGGAGGAGACTGGACAAGGAAACCCTGATGAAAGAATAAAGGGACAAGTAAAATTGTCACTAGCAAACTTATACATAAATACCTCAATGGAAATGCATATTAAACACTAGGGCCATATTTTTAAAATGTTAATGCTAAATACTTAACATTTTAATTATTTAAATATTAATGTTTAAATATTTAATGCTACAGAAGGGGCCGTCCGCACAGATATCCTCCCAGATTAAGTCAGTAAGCGTAAACTAAAGGTTAACTGCTCTATTTTTTGTTTTACTCAAAGACACCACATTAACCACAAAGCTGCTCAAGTCTCTTCACAGAATATTCAACATGATCGCCATTAAACCCGACAATTCTTTTTTTTTTTTTTTTTTTTTTTTTTTGCACTCCCTCCAAACTGCTACAACATCCAGGACTTGGTCTACGGCCCATGTTGCCCTCTAGTGGCAAACACATGTATAACAGAGACTGCCTTCCTGAAGACATAGCTCTGCTTTCTCAGATGAAATACAGACAGTCAGGTAGTGTTGGGTCTGAATATGAGCATCTCCTACAAGCTCACATTTTCCATTACCTAGCCTCCAACCAGCGGTACTTGGGAAGGTTATGGAACCTCTATGATGTGGAACCTTGCTGGGTAAGTATCACTGAAGGCAGGCTGAGGTCTTATCGCCTGGCCCCATTTCCTAGTCTCTCTACTTCTGTGTAGAGAGGAAATGCCATCACTCTGCTTCCTGACTGACAGGCCAGCTTCTCCCTCCTGCTGCTACCTCTCCTGCTAGTTATAAAAGGCATGGAAACCAAAATAATCATTCCTTCCCTAACTTGCCATTGAACAAGGTATTTTATAACAACACAAAACTAATTCATATAGATAAACAGGTAATGTATTTTAGCAGGAATTCTCAATAAACTACCACAATAATCATCTCTGTTCATTTTAAAACAGAATAAGCTTGCTGGGATGTAACCAGACAGCTCTTACAGCCAGTGGCTTGTTTCAAGTGGCTGCTACAAAGTTACAGGACTTCTGAGAGAGGAGTGAGATTTTATTCAGAAACATGGCAACGTAATTGCTAACCTTGATAAGGCAGCCTCCTTAACACTTACTTTGGAAGTTGCCTGTGGGCAATTTGAGTTTCTGTTCACAGGGGTCACATATCAGATATCCTGCCTATCAGATATTTACTTTCTGATTCATAACAGCAGCAAAACCACAGTCATGAAGTAGCAATGTGACAGTTTTATGGTTTGGGGTCACCACAACACGAGGAACTGTATTAAAGGGCCATAGCATCAGGATGGTTGAGAACCACTGAAATAAGGCTTTAAATTTTTTCTGAAGATTTATTTATTTATAATTTACAGGTCTGGGTAAGATGTGACTGCATGTTTGTGTCACACATGCATTCCTGGTGTCTGTGACGATCACGTGAGGTTGACAGATCCCGTAGAACCGGAGTTACAGGTGGCTCCGTACAGCCATGTGTGTGCTGGGGAACCAGGCCCTCTGAAAGCAGCCAGCCTGCAAACCATCCCTCCAGCACCAAAGCGGGGACTCTTAGTTGGCACAGCAAGGCTTGGGCAAAACCCAAACAAGAGAACACTGTCACTTGGCACAGACTCGGGCCTGTGGGCAACTCACATCCAGTGCAAAAATCTCAGGATTCCAGAAGCTTTTTATCCACAACAGTCCTGATTACAGGATGGAAAGTTCCCATCTTTGGGGACAAGAACACCATGTGAGCTGAGAATCATAGAGACTCATCTGCTCTCCCAAGTACAGAAACGCACTTCTGCAAAGGCTCCCAGGAGACAGAAACTCCACTCCCCTCCACATAAACCTTACTCCCAACACACTGATCCCCTGTGGCTCCCACAGCCCTGAGCCTGTTTTTGAAAAGAAGATAACAGCTCACAAATTATTCCCAAAGAGGAATATTCCGGAATGTTGTGTCAGGCCCCTGCGTGGGAAATAGAGCATTTTGGTTGTTTTCATTTGGCCGTCTCCTCTTTCCACAAACCCAGGACCAATGAGGGAAAGCTCAAAAACCAAAGAGACCTAGTAATTTAGCTAAAGTGTTTCCTTTGAAAATGTGCTAAGACTTACCTCAGCATTCCTTTGTATCTAACACAAACTATATATGTGTATGTATGTGTGTGTGTGTGTGTGTGTGTGTGTGTGTGTGTATGGCATTTTTTCATTACCAAATAATACTTTTATTTCTATGAAGACCAAATAAGAAAACAGTAATTGAAATCTCTATATTTACAATCTTTTAAGGAAAAAATTGAAATTGTTAAGACTTTTCAAAGTCCATGCCCATTTATAGCCATGCACTGCCCTCTGCTGGGCAACAGACTAAATTTCACATGCATCCCTCTAAAGACTTTGCCACAACTTACAGAATGAGAAGAAAATCAGACAGTGAAAAGAAAAGTAATATTAAATACCTCTTGGTTGTCTTTGTTTTGGTTTGCCCAGAAAATTTTATGATAAAGAGTCTCCATTGAATTGCTGGAATCAGTTCGGTCGAAACAATGACGATCTAAGACTTCCAGTGTATGCAAAACCCGACTAATGGTCACCCCTAGATTCACAAATTAAGGAAACAGTTAAATATCATAGTAAAAAAATGATCACACAAGGAAAGTGATTTGTATTCTCAGCACATACTATCAATGAACGGTAAGAATTAAACCCGACCCTCTAGACAGCCGGCAGCTAAAGGCTGAAAACTCCGTGACTTGTATGAGGCATGAGGCGCTCTACAGGAATGAGAAAGCCCACTACTCGGACAAACTCCCTCTCCCGTGGTATACGGTACCTGCCGTCGACTCTTGGCACTTGTCAAAAGACCACCGAACTTCCACTGCACGGCCTCGCTGCTTTATCTGCTGCTCTACCTCATAAATCCTTGCCCGAACCTGAAACAGACAGAAACGCTTCAAAATAACATGCACTCTCCCTGGCTGCCTAAATCGTGTCAAGTGTCCTGTGTGAGTGCAGTGCAGTACTCTGGTGAACCACAATCTTAACTGTGACACGGGAAACACAACTCCTGTGTGCGCCATGCACCTTTAAATTTACCAGTGACAGTTCGGTTCAATATCAAATACTTATAAAAACAAACGCCTGAGGGAAATGTGACAAGTGAATTTTTTTTTCAAGGCAGAGATTAGACTATCTTTGAGCTGCTGGTCAAAGCCAGAAACGAACGAGCAATGCTTCAGTGACTTACAGAAACAACCTAGTGAGAGACAAGTGTCTTATGGTAAGTATTAGTCACAATCCCAAGGCTGAAGCTGCAGAAATCTTGGAGCAAACACTGCAGCACCAAAGTAAACACACAATTGCTAAGCATCACAAACTATTACTCCAGGGTGGACCATCGGGATCTGGACGGCAGCTGCCTGGGTGCCAGAATATTCCATGAACATCTGTGATTCAGAAAAAAGTGGGGGAAAATCCCAAAAGTCCCCTGCGGTCATGGCAGAGCTCAGACAGGCATTATGATATCTCTCTCTGTGACCTCTGGTTAGTCAGGCTAAGGGTTTATCTTTATTGTCGATTTTCTCAAAGAACCAGCTCCTGAAAGAGTGCACATGGACTGACCCATGGCTCCAGCTGCATATGTACAGAGGATAGCTTGTTGGGCAACAATGGGAGGAAAAGCCCTTGGTCCTGCCAAGGCTTGACCCCCCAGTGTAGGGGAATGCCAGGGTGGGGAGGCGAGAAGGGGGAAGTGGGGAGGGGAACACCCTCATAGAAGAAGGGGGAAGGGAGATGAGATAGGGGGATATGGATGGGATACTGAGAAAGGGGATAACATTTGAAATGTAAATAAATTAAAAAAATCCTATAAAAAAGATATCTCAGATGTCAAGGCTTGGGCCACCACACCCATGTGCTTCTGGGAAATGAAAACATTCATAGAAGCAATGAAGCAAACGTCTACCTGCTGATTGAAAGCCGTGTTCCCACCCGGCATGGGGAGGCTGGACGGGGCAACCTGCAGCAGATCCAGGGGAGAGCCTGGGTTTGCGATCTTATTTTCATTTGTGGAATAATTCCACACCAAGGCACTTGGGCAACACAGAGTGACAGTCTAGAAATAAAGCAGGGGCAGTCCAGACGGTTAGTAGAAGAAAAGTACCAACAGCAACCAATACACACGACCCTCCCCACACATAGTGAGGCTACCATTTCCCACAGACGGTTTTAAAATGCAAACGTCTTTTCCGTTCCCAGCCACCCAGGTGGTAAGACAAAACTTAAGAGTCATCACCACGGCTACTAAGAGATAAAGTGTAATTTATCGGCTAATGCTCCGACACAGGAAATGTAGGAAGATGAATAAAATATATTGTTTGTCATTTCAAATGATTATTGTTAAACAAGAAGGAATACAATTAGGTGCTAAGATTATAACTTTAACTCTATTTATTAAATAATGTGCCTTACAGCTTTATAAATGCTCAGCAGACAGTACCCCAAGACCGGAATAATCCAAATTATTCTATAAAAATCTGGACAACAAATGTTTTCAGCTTTGAGGCCACCCTACAGTCTCCTTTGGCTGTCTCAGTTACACAATGAAAACGTAAGCTTTATTCTTGGACCACGGGCTAGATTCTGTCTGGAGAATATAATCACCCAACTCTAGCCTAAACTTTTATGGACACTTTTTTTTTTTTTAACTCAGCCAGCTTATAAGAAACGGTTTCTACAATCATCACAGCTGTTCCGTAAGTTAGGTGCTGCTGGTTCATCCTTATCTCAAAAGTGCCAATCAACCAATCAATCAATCAATCAATCAGTGATGGTCCCTGTATCTCAAGGCTGGTTCTGAGAACTCAATGACTTAATATGTCACTATTTAACACAGTGCTTAAACCCAAACATCCTACAATGTCTTATTACTAGAGACATTTCTAAAAGCATACAGCTGTGACGATAGTTTTGTTACTTTTGCCGTCTGTTTCTAGACTATAATTTCCTGTTTTTTCTCTCCCTACCTAGTATACCCAACCCTCATATTCTCGTGGGTGGACTCTGAACCTCACTTCTCAACCACACATGCCCCTCAGATCAGAACATCAATCCTCACCATGAGCTCTGTGGACAGTCTCAACCCAGCTCAGGGTCTGGACCATCTAAGAGGCGTTTAGAACTCAAACACCACACATTTTTACCAGTTGCCTGCCCTAGCCTTCAGAACTAGACGTATAACCATCTCTTGAGTGTGTCTACCCTCTTCAGGGTTCTACCAGGGAAAAAAAATCCTGGTACGCTTTGGTATGTATGAGGTGCTAGTTCCAAGGCAAGACCTTCTCAGATACCCACAATCACAGACACTCAATCTCCTATCTAAAAATCACACAGTATTTGCATATACTCTGTGTAATCACCCTGCATACTTCGAAACAACTCTATATTACATAAATGGCAGTGAATGGCTGGCACTTTGTTATTTTAAAAATGTCTGTATGTGCTTAGAATAGGTAACTTTTTTCTGAGTTTTTTCAGCCTTCTGATGTGAACTCAGATACAAAAGGGTCCAAAGGTTCCCAAACTGACTAACCTAGATGCTTCCAAAACCATTTCTTTCCCTCATCTTCCTCTTTCTGAGCTGCCCTCTCCCACGAAGCTTTCCTATATACAACTGACAACTGACAGCATCACTTTCCTGATACCAAACCATCTAAGGACACCTAAGCCTCAGGCCCCTGAGGGTCTCTCACTTACTCACCCCCACCAGCCTCTACCTGCACCCAGGATGACTAACCATCTCCCTCCCCCTTCTGCCCTCTGCCAGGAACACTCTTTCCACTGAAACTACAAAACATCTACAAGAGTTTCCTAGGAAACCCTACCTGGCTTTCAAGATTAACCAGAAGTTCCCTTTATAATCACCATTGCCCCTTACACATCTTCCCATTAACACTCAGCCTATGATATTCAAACTACATTCTTCGTATCACAACAGCAAACTCCACTACCAAAGAGACTGTGTCTTCCAGAAATCCAAAAGCCTCCTGATAAAGAGTAAGACACACAGGCTCTGGGGCGGGAACAGTTCTCAAGCCTAACTGAAGGACCCAGAGCCAGCACGAGGACAGCAGAAGCAACAGCGACTGACTGTAAAGAAACAGAGAGGCACCCAGCTGAGCATGCCAACTGCAGACAGCTCTGCCAGACACGCGCCATCTCGACAGAACAGGAGCACAGCTGACTTGAACCGTGGGTTCTACTCGAAGGATATGCAACTGAATTGCTTGACCATCCTGGTGACAGGCAACAAAGAGCCAGATACGGCATCACTCACCTGGAATCACAGCACTCCCCAGGCTGAGGCTAGCGCAATGCTCTAAGTCCCAGCCCAATCTAGGCTACAAACTGAGACCCTGTGTCTAAGTCAGCAAAAACACCACAAAGGCAAGCGCAATAGTTTTCTTCTGCATAGATACAATAAATTCCCCAGTGTGATCTAACCAACAGAATAGACCATCAATTTCCAAAGTTAACAGGTTTTCCCCACAATGAATTTTAACATAAAATAACACGGACCATTATGGACTTACCTGCAACATACAACTAAGTCCATAAACCAAGGGGCCATGCTGTGCACAGGAAAGGAAATCCGAGAAGGCCAGCTGCACAGGGCTCATACCGGGGCCAGGGGTGCCAGGACTGGGGGTCCCAATACTCGTGTTGTTTGCTCCGATTATCATGTGGGGTGAGTGAGCAGCAAGGAGGTTGGGACTATCACTCAGGAGCAAGGAAAGACGCCGGGCACAAAAGTACGCTAGACGACGAGACAGGTAGGCTGACTGAACAAACTCATCTGAATACTGAGAAGCAGAAGGAAGGCAGAAAGCAGTCATGTCTCTGGCTTCAAAACAACTATTTCAACCTGTCTTTCCTTCATTAGGAAGGAAGTCCTATGTACAATACAGACCAATGATATCCAGTAGTAACATAAAGTAGGCCACAAATATGATTTTTTCCCCAGTAACCATTAAGAAAATGAAACAGGAATTCAAAAGATAGTTCATCAGTTACAGAATGTTTCACTGTGTGGTTCTCAGAACGCCCACGTCAGGAGGCTCACAACTCCAGATCCAAGGGATCGCACAATGCTCTCAGTCGCCTGCATGCAGGGGGTGCACATAAAGGCATGCAGGTAACACACGGACACACCAAAAAATAAATCTTTTAAAAGGAATACTGAACATGTTGTATTTAACACAATCTTTTCAAATAGCATCTCTTCAACAACTAATTAATATTCAAGTATCCAGAGTATGAATGTTTGCGTAAAGTCTGAAATCTGGTGTGCAGTGTATCTCCGTTCAGAGAGGTTATTTTTCTAGCGCTCCAGCACCTATCTGGTGAGGGGATAAACAAGTCATGCAATCGAAGATCATGGGGGGTGGGGGGGTCACTCTGAGGGGAAGCACAGTTCCCTCCTGTGTGTAGCTCCAGGGGCAGGCATAAGGGACACAGAGAAAGGCTGCCCACTGATACACTTTAAACTATCTGAATTATGGACACCTCTGTGTGTTACTTCTCTAAGAAAAAAAAACCAATCTCATTCAAATAACCTGTATTTAATAGATTATTTGACAAATTACATCTTCACCCGATGGCATCCGTAAGAACACAGATGTTTCTCGGTGTTTGGTGGACAGACAGCACAGAGACTGATTTGCTCCAATATGGGAGAAAACCAGTATGTGGTTAAATTATGTTTGGAGATCAAAACAAATGTTTCACATCATTTAGAACTGCCCCCCACCCCCAAAGGGATATCCTTCCCCTTCCTACCTCAGCTTACCCAGTCATTTTTTTCTTACCACAAAGCCAACTGGGTGGAGTAGAGATTTGCCATACCTGCAACATCAGAGGCAAAAGGAGCTTCAGAAGGCTGTCATCCACTGGTCTGATCTTCTCTAAGACGTCCAGGATCCATGACAAATACTCATGCTTCTCCAACATCCCTTCCTTAAACAAAGAAAAATAACACTGCTGACGTCAAAGAAAACCTAAGTTTGTTTTGGGTACACTTAGATGTCATCGCAACCCTGGGTTACTGCTACAGTAACTCGGCCTCACAGCCCACGTATGATTGCTTTGTTTGTTTCCTTTGTTTTGTTGTTGGTATTGTTTGGTAAGCATGGTCTGGGGGAGGGGTGTTTTTGTTCCTGATAATGCATCATTCCAAACTGATTGTTAAAAACGCTAATAGAGACTAAAGAGCCACCACACTCCAAACATAACACACACCCCACAAGATATCAGGAGCATGAACTCGTTCTCGGGGAGGAAATGGGTCTAATGGTGAAGGTTCCATATATACCACCGTCTCAAAGGCCTGAAAACTCCCACCATATCATGGGCCCAGAATAATTCTTAAATGACTCTCACAATTGCCTACCTATAAATATAGTATTTGAAATATCGATTTGATATTATATGAAAGAAAAGATAGACTCTTTAAAACATCTCATAAAATAATTCTATACACCCATGCTGAAAAACAATTACTAGACATTTACAAAATGTCCCGCTAGAGAGGCATGGTCTTTTTTTCCTCTTACCTTCTTTCTTCTTATAAGAAAAGAAAGTCATTTGACAAGCCTTCTACATCTCTAAAGAAGCCATGAATCCTGATACAAGCATCCTGTCAACTGCCTTCATACACACGCATGCATGCCTTAGTACACACCCGAGTGCACACACTCACGCACGCACGTGCACACACACACACACACACACACACACACACACACAAATACATTTGTATGAACTTCTAGGCCTAATACAACATCATATTGTAGACTTGTGTTATGATTCACAGGATGGAAAAACTTTTCAAAATAGAAGATAAGCCATGTTTTATGAAAATCATGTCATAGTTTAAATTTTAGTGAGCATTTCAAGTAAATTTTACAGCAACGTATAATGATGTAATTTTAGAAAATAAAATTAATTTTAGAAAGGAATCCTTGGGTCAGGGAGACAGGTCACAAAGTAAAATGACTGCTGTTCAAGCACAAGGGCCCGAGTTCGATTCCCACCATCCACATAAAAAACTTTCAAGTGAAAAATAAATAAATAAAGATGCAGGATGTAGGGTTGTGGGGCTCGGCCACCTGGGAAGGTGGGAGACCTGGGGAGGGGGAGGCAGAGAGTTCGTCTGTGCATACTCCATGCTGCAGCAGTGGGAGTGCTGGGCTGTAGGGGGTGGGGAAGCACAGTCTGAGATGTGGGAAAGCCGCTGGTTCTGTGGGGGTCCCCGGACCTGCAGCGAGGCTGGGGCCATGGGATTCTCAGGCTCCTGGACATCCAGGCACCACTGGAAGCTGCAGAAGAGCTGAGAACTGAGTGGGGCCCGAAGGCTAGGTCTAGCCTGGGGACAGGGGGAGCTCCAGCTAGTCCCATGGGGATGGCAGCAGGCTTGGTGGCAGTTGTGGCTGAGAGGGTAGAGAGCCTTCTCTAGGAGACTAGACTGCAGCTTTTTCTTTTAAATTGGGTATTTTATGTATTTACATTTCAAATGTTATCCCCTTTCTCCCTCTCCCATCCCCATCCCCATGCTTCTATGAGGATGCTGCCATTCCCATCCACCCACTCCCACCTCAACACCCTGGCACTCCCCTACACTGGGGAAATGAGCCTTCACAGGACCAAGGGCTTCTCCTATTGATGCCAGACAAGGCCATCCTCTGCTACATATGCAGCTGGAGCCATGGGTCTCTCCATGTGAACTCTTTGGTTGGTGGTTTAGACCCTGGGAGCTCTGATGGGTCTGGTTGGTTGATATTGTTCTTCATATGGGGTTGCAAACCCCTTCAGATCTTTCAGTCCTTTCTCTAACTCTTCCACTGAGGTCCCTGTGCTCAATCTGATGGCTAGCTGCAAGCACCCTCATCTGTATCAGTAGAGCTCTGGCAGAGCCTCTCAGGAGACATCTATATCAGGCTCCTGTCAGCAAGTACTTCTTGGCATCAGCAATAGTGACTGGGATTGGTGGGTGCCTTTGGGATGGATCCCCAGGTAGGGCAGACTCTGGTTAAAAGCCTCTCCATGGCTCACTGTGAATCTCAGTAAGAAGTGGCAGTCCATGGTTCCGAATTGTATATCGTCATGGCACAAAGTGGATGCGTAAAACCATGCCCCACTTCTCAGGGTGGGCCTGAGATTAAAGACCTTAAAGGAAGAATGGAATCTTCTTCCAAGAAGGAATGTCTGGGAAAGGAATCATTTTGACAATGCCCTCTGGGCCTCTAGGTGCCTCGTTAGCTTAGAGATCTCTGTCTTGAGCCTATGTGGCCACAGGTCAGGTCTCTTTTCCTACTGTCTCGGTCTGAGATGATTGGGATGCCTCATCTACAGTGGAAGGGCTCAGGGCGCTGCCCTTACTTATGGCCACAAATCTCTGGGGTCTGCAGCTAAGTTGCAGGGGCCTGGTGGGAGAGGGCAAGGCTCCTACCATCCCTTCAAGATCTCTGGGGCTTCAAACATTTAGCTCCACCAAGGACCAGGTGTTTTTAAATAAATATATCTAATTTACAAAACAATGCATTTAAGAGGGTTATACTCATTAACACAACCACAGAGTAATTAATGACACCAAAATACCCAGTGGCACGGACAAGGTTGAATATGTGTGATAAACTGTTATCACAGGCCTATGTTACCTTGAATGGACTCTAAGGGATGTGCCTGGCATTGAAGTGCACAGCTATAACCCCAGCCCTTGGGAGGCAGAGGAAATTAGCATGGTCTGTATAAATGAGTCCAGGGCCAGCAGGCATTTGCCTCCGAAATTTCACTCACATACAAAAAGTTCATAACATACATACGCACATAATTTAGCACCAGAAAATACAACTATGGACACATGCCTGCACGTTTTAGTCAACTGCAGACCACATATAACAGGTATATAACTGTGCCTTAGTCTAAGAGGGATGTAGCAGGCTATATCATTTACGTTTATAGTAAGTGTATTTTGTGAGGTTTGCAGAATGATAAAGCCACCCAGCAACCCATCTCTCAGCATGTATCTGTCGTTGAGCATCACATGGACGGTACGTGGGTGGTGTCCTTTCCTTGCACACCTTGGCCACGTTACCTGGAACATGTGGAATGCCAGCTTCTCGTTGTACTCCCACTGCTTCATGGCTTGCTCAACCTCTGGTGGCACAGGGACAGGACCATCACCTGTACTGGAAGCCATGTGGTAAAAGTCAGAGATTTTGACCAACTGCTCTCTGAGGTATCTGGTAGATATCTGTGTCCACTCTGCATAAAAAAGAGAGAGAGGAGAGGGAGAGAAAATTCTGATTGTAGACACAGCTGTAAGAATTACACTTCCCCTCCCCCCATTATTCTGAGGATACACTTTCAAGTGGAATATTTGTTACATAAAGACTCATATGTAGCCATCACTCAAAAAGCACACCCAGAACCTGGCTGAACTCAGCAGGACAAAACCATCCTACTCTTGTGCTTCTGTGACCCTAAAAGACATCTGTATATGAATGTCACATGTGTGACAAACAACAGTCTCTCAGAACGGAGAAACAGAAGAGCAGAGAATAGTGCTTAATATCATCACTACACCAAACTTCTCAAAGGCAGCTCTTAGGGTACGCCTGCTTCCCACCCCACATCACATGCACTGGCTTTCTGTCTGACTAAAGGACTAACATCCGCAGGCTGGACCATGAGCTTGCCACCTTAGACTGACCCCTGGATGAGCGCAGAGACAGGCATGGCTGACCCTGACGAGATCCTCTGTCCCTTAATTGTGTTGCTTTCTTCCACCAGAACTGATAGCCCAGAACTCAGAAAGGACAGATATGGGTTGAGTGAGAAGCTTTAAAGGGTAAGAAAGAAAAAGGAGGCAGAAAAGTGGAACCAAGGAAAGGGGGCGGGCAGGGGTAGGGGCGTTTAAGAGGATCCAGTGGCTAAAGCACTAGCTATCCAGGTGTGAGGACTTAGGCTAGAATCCCAAGAACCTACATCTCGTCAGGAAGACAGCTCATGCTGTAACCTCCAGTGTTCCTGGGACAAGGTAAGAGGCACAGACAAGAGAGTGGGTTATGAGTCAGGTGGGGCCAGCTGTCCTGTGACCTCCACAGTGGTGCAATCCTATGTGCCTATCCTGCTACACACACACACACACACACACACACACACACACACAGAGAGAGAGAGAGAGAGAGAGAGAGAGAGAGAGAGAGAGAGAGAGAGAGCACTGAAATTATTTTTAAATGACTGCCGCTGGGGCACAAATTAAACCGTGTTGTCTCTGGCAACCAAATAGGAAATGATACTAACTTTAGCCCATTCTGTGAGCAAAAATATAGTAACTGCAAAGCTTGCAGCCAAATTTCCCCAAAGAGTCGGGGAAGCGGCATCTTCTAAGAAACCATTTTAAGGAAACGACTCTACACAATGTTTTCCCATCATCATTTGGTTCTCTCACTGGCTCAGAAGGCAGGCGCAGGGCGACACCGTCTGGCAAAACCGAGTACTCCTGCTTTATTAAGTGTTAGTTCAATCACATGTTCCAACTACGTTTGAGAAAGATTCAGTCTGGTATAGTGATGAAAGCCTATAACCCCACCGCTGAGGGCTGAAGCCAAGAGGTCATTGTTGCCTACATCATCAGAGCCAGCCTGGGCTACATAAAACCCTGTGTCAAAAAAAAAAAAAAAATGATCGAAACAAACTCAAGCGCAGGCCACAGCTGTTAAACGGCAGTGCGGAGGCACGATCAGATACTAATTAGACTGACACTCTTCTATTATGGGTTTTTGCAGAAGCACCACTGATTACAGATATTATCACTAAAACTGATGGGCTGGAACGAAAAACAAGAAACTCCACCCTGGGTGTCATCGTCCTCCTGTCCCCTCGTGACATGGACTAATGGTTCCCTGACAAGCACGAACCACCTGCTGAGACAGGTGGAGCTTACCTATAACAAGCAAACACAGAAACGAACAAGGATACAGACCCTGAGCTTTGTGTGGCAAACCTGTCAAGTGACTTGCTCCCGGGATGGTGCTGTTAGCAAGGCTGCAGTCCAGTTCAGCACAAACTAAAATCACCCACCACAAGTCAGCGCACACCTACTTGGTCTAAGCCATTACCCTCACTGTCTTCAATACAGAAGCACAAGTACTATCAGGAACGTGTAACACATACACGGATACAGAAGAAACCCCATAATCCCACCATCTATAATCACTGCTGGGGCAGTGAGTCGTCCATGCTATCCCCAGGAAAGTGGTGGTAGCCCTTACACCACAGACAGATACCAAAGCCCACAGCTGCCCAAGGTCCTTATGGGAAACCACATGCACCGGGCAGATGGCTCAGCCAGAAAGGCACTAACAAACCAAGGCTGAGGGCAGTGTTCAGGTCCTCAGAACACACATAAATGTCAGACAGTCACAGTGGCACACCTATGATTCTGGTGCAAGGGAGGCAGACACAGAGGACCCCCCCCCCCCAGAGCATAAAGACTAGCTATAATATTGAGATATTTAAGGTGGAAAGAAAGCAAAAGATCACCCAATATTGCTCCTCCTCATGCATGCACACGTAAATACAAGTCCCCAGCATGCCAAAGACAAAGAGGCCTGGAAGTTCCTGGTGGTGTGAAATTAGCATCAAGTTGTCCACATTAGGATAGGCTGTGAAACATGACAAGCCTAAGATCCAAATCTTGAAGTGTCAAACCTTGGCTAACTCTCAATTTCCTCTTCTACAAATAATAAATCCCTCAGTTACCATAAAGATGGGTGTATTGGCTCGCTTTGCTTACTTGACGTAAGCGAGAGGCGTCAGAGAGGAAGCTCCAGCACAATGCCTGAGATCCAGCTATGAGGCATTTTCTCAGCTAGGGGTCAATCAGGGAGAGCCCAGCCCATGGTGGGCAGTGCCATCCCCAGGACTGGTGGCCCTGTGTTCTAGAAGACAGAAGCTGAGCAAGGCACAGGGAGCAAGCCAGTACGCAGCACCCTCCATGGCCTCCGCATCAGCTCCTGCCTTCAGGTTCCAGCCCTGCTTGAGTTCTGTCCTGACTTCCTCCAATGATGAATTGTGACCTGAAGGTGTAAGCCAAAAAAACCTTTCCTCCCCAACTTGCTTTGGATTCGTGGTGTTTTATCACAGCAATAGGAGCCATAACTAAGACAGATGAATCACGAGCACAATGAGTGCAAAATAGGAACTGATCAGGAAGTGCACAGTATGATTCTAGAAAGGACAGCGGGCAGTGGCTGCCAGTGGTCAGCATGTGCTGCTTCTGATCAGACCCTGACCCCCACTGAGCTAACACCCAACTGATAACGTAATACTGGGTACAGTTCATGGAAGCAGTCAAGGTTGGTTCTGTGGCTCAAAGGCTTTCAACAGATTCACTATCCTTAATGAATGAAGATCAAGATTCTTGTACAGAAACTACGCCCATCTCAGATGCTACCTGCCAGTACACACGTGATTGCACTACCTCGAGCTACTCTGTGCTTGAAGGCTGTGCTTGTCTAGAAAGCTCTGTCTGTTTACCCGTATGCACGAGCAGAAATGTTTCTGGGGCCAAATGTCACATACTGTTTCTCTGGTCTCTGCATACTGGACCGACATCTGGTGGCGATGGCTCACCCTTTTCTGAGTGTTAGCGCCTCTATCTGCTCTATTTCCATAAAGTTAAGTATTGACGTCAACCAATATATCATAAAGTCTTTCCAAAATAGAAATAAAATCCCTACCTACTGTTTCTGCCTTTCAATTCTTAGTAGGAATGTATCACTGCATACCTATGGGGTTTGTAACACCACTAAAAAAAAATAAAGACTAAGGGCCTGAGCACTGTCCTAATTGGAAGCATCAGGGTGCTAACAAAGGACCATGCCAACACTGCCATTTGCTTTCTTTGTGTACGGGTGCTTTGCCTGTATATATGCCTGTGTACCACATACATGCCTGGTGCCCATGACATCAGAAGAGGGTGTCAGATCTGCTGGTCTTGGAGTTAAAGATGATGGCGAGCCACCATGTGGATGCTTCAAATCAAAACTGGGTCCACTAAAAGAGCCACCAGAAGGCTCCTACCTATGTACTTTGCATTCTTTTTTAAGAAATTCACCTGTAATATGTGCGTAAAGACCCTTTAATTCTATGATAGCTCTCTTTCCTGGCCACAATCTTTTTTTTTTTTTTTTAATCGTGTCAAGCCAGGAGAGGAAGAGAGGAAGAGAGGAAGAGAGGAAGAGAGGAAGAGAGGAAGAGAGAGGGAGAGGGAAGGGAGAGGGAGAGGGAGAGGGAGAGGGAGAGGGAGAGGGAGAGGGAGAGGGAGAGGGAGAGGGAGAGGGAGAGGGAGAGGGAGGGAGGGAGGGAGGGAGAGAGAGAGAGGAAGAGCAGAAGAGTGGAAGAGCAGAAGAGAGAGTGAGAGTCTCTTTTTTTTTAAAATAGGATATATTTCTTTATTAACATTTCAAATGTTATTTCCCTTCCCAGTTTCCTGTCCATAAGCCCCCATTCCCTCCCCCTCTTCCATAAGGGTATTATTCCCTTCCTATTCACCCCCCCTTCCCACCATCCCCCCACCCCTGACATTCGCTGCACTGGGGGTCCAACCTTGGCAGGACCAAGGGCTTCCCCTTCCACTGATGCCCCAAAAAGGCTATTCTCTGCTACCTATGCAGTTGGAGTCCAGGGTCAGTCCATGTATAGTCTTTAGGTAGTGGCTTAGTCCCTGTAAGCTCTGGTTGGTTGGCATTGTTATTCATGTGGGGTCTTGAGCCCCTTCAAGCTCTTCCAGTCCTTTCTCTGATTCCTTCAATGGGGGTCCCGTTCTCAGTCAGTGGTTTGCTGCTGGCATTCGCCTATGTATTTGCTGTATTCTGGCTGTGTCTCTCAGGAGCGATCTACATCCGGTTCCTGTCAGCCTGCACTTCTTTGCTTCATCCATCTTGTCTAATTGGATGGCTGTATATGTATGGGCCACATGTGGGGCAGGCTCTGAATGGGTATTCCTTCAGTCTCTGCTCTAAACTTTGCCTCCATATCCCCTCCTATGGATATTTTTGTTCCCCTTTTATGAAGAAGTGAAGCACCCGCATTTTGGTCATCCTTCTTCTTGAGCTTCCTGTGGTCTGCAGATTGCATCTTGGATAATTCGCGCTTTTGGGCTAATATCCACTTATCAATGAGTGCATACCACATGTGTTTTTCTGTGATTGGGTTACCTCACTCCACAATCTTTCTTTTTACAAAAGCAGCTGGAAACTGTATAAAAGGAATGATAGAGGCTAAACAACAGAACACAACTGCAACCAGGAAAGAAAGAGCAGGTGTTGAAGGTAATCTGGCTGTGGCATCACTCTAGGTCAGAGGTGAAAACCTCTCCACTGAAACCTTAATCAAGCCTTCGGGGGGTAACCTGTCAGACTTAGCAGCTGACGGAATGAGAAATACAGCTGCAGCATGTATAAGCCGCAGGATCCATTTCCAAACACAATGTAAGAAACACTGACAGATCATCCACCGCCACCCTGTTTCATGCTAAGACACTTTCTTGATTAATACCATCAGTGAAAGATAACCAACCGGTTAAGGGATATTGGGAAAACCACACGTCCAAGAAAGGACTTGGGTCTAGAACACATGAAGAATCATAAGGTTAGGTTTGGGAAGACTGGAATGCACACTTCTCCAGTGAGGACCAGCAAATGGCCTAAAGGTACATTCAGACGTGCTCAACATCAGATGCTAAGGAGAGAGAAAAAAAAAAAAAAAGGTAAAGCAAAAGCACAATGACCCAAGACTAGGCCGGCTATAACCAAAACACAGTAAGGAGCATTGGCAAAGACGGAGGGGGAGTGGGGTCCATGTGGATGGCTGATGAGAATGTGACATTGAGGAAAAAAGAGAAGTTAAACATGGAGACGCATGTAACCCCACTACTTTACAGCCAGCTGTGTAGCAGAGAGATAATATACACCTATCTACACAAAGGCTGTATACAAGTGTACCCGAAATGCATGGAGACTCCCGAGGGACAGAAAGTAAATCTAAACATCAACTGATGAGAGGGCCAACTGTCGCGTTCTGCCTACAGTGCAGCAATACTGAGACAGAAGGGGATGTTCTGCTGACGAGACCTGCTATAGCATGCAGGATCCGCTGGAAATACTAAGTGGGGAAAATGCTATCTTGGTAGACCTATATGTTACATGACTTACGATGTCCAAGTTAGGAAAATCTATACACAAGTAGATTAGTGACGTTAATGTTTACAGGGTTTTGTGCAGGGTGAAAATGTTCTAAAATGGGGTTGAAGGATGGGGTTGATGGGAATGCAATGTTTCCTCCAAGACTGAAACATTCCATCCTGCAGGGAAGCTACTGAAACAGGAAGTCCCTGCTTGCCAGAGCAAGCAATAAGAGGGAGAGTCCCTCTGACACTACACGAGGTGCTCAACCTTCCCAATGCTGCAACCCTTTAATACAGCTCCTCTCGTTGCGGTGACCCCCGCACTGCTAATACTTTATAACCGCAATTTTGCTACTTTGTGAATTGTAATGTGAGTATCTGTGTTTTCTGATGTTCTTAGGTGACCCCTGTGAAAGGGTCATTCAACACGAAAGGGGCTGTGACCCACGGGTTGAGAAGTACTGAAAAGGGGGGACAGGACTGCGAAGGCTCAAAGATCTGCACAGAAGGCTCTTGAAACCAGTGGAGATGCCTAGGAGTTGTTTAGACCGGAGCTGCTGTGGAAAGACGCTCTCCAACCTGGTCCACTGCCTGTGGGCTATGCAGTACGCTCCAAGTTCCCAGCTTTTATGAGCTGTCACCCATGCTAGGCCTTGGTGACACAGCAGTCTTTGAGTCATTTCTGTTCCAGTAAGGAATCCCTCACCCATATTCCTGTAAGTAACATCAATAAAACTCATTTGTTCATCAAGTTGGGTTTTAGTGATGCCCATCTTTGGTCTCTTGTGTGCTCCCTATCTGGGGTGAGTAGAAGTGTATGCTGTGTCTTCTCAGGAAAAGTTTTGTCACCAACAGATGGCTTTACAACTATGAACACACAAACATCTTCAGGCTGACTTTATAAATGAGTTAATTATATAGCACGTGAATTATGTCTCAGGGAAGTGATTTTTTTTCTTGAATTACTTTATTTCCAGTAAGAAATTATCTACATTTCACAAAGTAAAATAAAAATCAATTCTCTGATTTCTGGAAGAGAGGGTACTTGAGGGAGATGAGAGGGAGACGACAGAGTAGCCGTAAGTTTAGGATTAAAGCTGGGTAGAGGGTAAAGGGACTTAGAAACGTCTATGTTCTTTTTAATGTCCACAACAATATGACTTTTAAAGTTATCATTATCCAAAATCCCCACTGGGCAAACGTTAACTTCTGGAATCAAAACGTGCTTGCCAGTGTGCTGACTGGCAGTCTGGATAAACTAAAGCATAAATCATAGCTACTACCCCAATGTGATGTGAGGCCAAGGGAGTCAACGCGCTGGCTAGGTTACCGTGTCCACCGGGCTGTCAGCGAGCATTGCCCTTCCCTTGTGGCTGGTGAGGGAGTAAGAGCAGAGAGGGAGGGGGTGGCACACAGACTTCTGTACACAACAGAAACAATCATTACACACGTATTACATAGAAGAATAAGTGACCAGACACACTGATCTTTTGAAAGCATTTGCCTGTGGCTGGGAAGATGTTTGGCAGGTAAGAGCCCTCTGCTCTTCCAGAGGACCTGAGTTCAGTTCCAAGCTCACACAACAGGCAGCACACAGCCATCTGTGACTCCAGCTGCAGGGGAGCCAATGGCCTCCATAGACGTCCATGTTACATACACATGGACAATAACAACAATTAAAAAGTAATAATAACATAATAATAAATCTAACTATTTTCTTCTGCTCTGATGTGACTCATCGGTAGAGAGCTCATGTGTGCCAGAAAAGTGAATGCGTTATCCAACAATCACCTAGTTTTCTGTGCATACAAGACTTTCCTGTGTTCTTTTTAAGCTGCCTTTATTGCCCAAAGACATTTCATATTATACAAACTACTGCTGCTATGAAATCAGGACTATACCCTAGAAGAAAACAAACAATAAATATCTAAAATTAAAGCCATGAGCACTTAGCCACAAACACAGTCTACTGCAGGCTGGAGGTTCTGCTGGGAGCTACTAAGAGAATTAAGAAAGAAACCACCTGAGGCAAGTCATTCGTGAGGTCCAGGGACATGAAGGCGCAGGGGGACCAGCAACAGTGGGAGAAACGCTTCTGGGAGAGGGGTCGAAGGGTGGCAGTCTGTCACTTCTAGTAGGAAAACACACGTGAGTTTAACTGGCAGAAGCACCAATGCGCTGTCTCTGGCTAAGGGGATAATGGAAGCAGAGGAGGCTCCAGCAGCTAGATGTTCCCAAGTGAGTGTACAAGCACTGACCACAAGAGGGCACTAGTGAAACACACAACCATCTTCAAGAATGTTCTCAAACCAGCAACCCAGGCAGTGACTTCACGAGTGTGCAGCCTTTCACAGATGTTTAAAAGGCACTGAAGAATTCTGGTCAAAGGAGTATCAGGATCGGATACACGAATGAAGACTGGCTCTCAGGAAGTTACATAAACAAAGTGAGCAGGGCTACCACATTCAGCAGGGATGTGACCCTGGCAGGGAACAGAGGAGAGGTAGGAGTGGGGCCCTGGCCGGGGAAATCAGTAACCAGCTTGATAACACATGAAGGGAAAGGCTCGATTAGAGAAGCTTCCGGATTCACAGTGGAGTGACTGGGGAGATAACAGTGCCACCATGTGAGACACACAAAACCATTTAGAGGTGGGAGGCTGCATTCAGGTTTGGTACATTAACTTCTTCCTTTAATTACACTTTTTAATTTTGAGATCATTACAGACATGCAGATTTCTGTGGATACTTCAGTGAGGAATGACCTTTGCCTGGGCATAGTAAGAGATTCCCAGTGTGGAAAAACAGGGCAATATTTATGAAGATTAAGCTAGTACTTTTAATTAACCCCTTAGGACGTGTTTCCTCTGCCTTGGGACCAGGCCCAGGAGAGAAAGTTTCCTGCAAGACAAAAGACTTGTAGACCAGCTAATGCCTTGGCTTCCCAGTGCACACCATGCACTCGGCCCTCCTGCACATGCTTGTGGACCTGTCCCCCCAGAAAGGAGAAGAAGCTTCAGCAATGGAGGGAGGGGTCCCTCCTGAGGATCTTGGTGGCAGGAGAGACAGAAGAGTGTAGCTAGAGAAAGGCAACTGCTGCCAGCTCCCCGGCGAAGCAGCGGTCCTGGGTGTATTCTTACATCAGATACTAATGTCCCCTGCACACTTTTGGCTTCTGTAACAGCTGGTAGGAGAAGGTTCAATCCCTTGTTCAGCAAAACTGAAACTCCACTTTCCCCTTTCCTCACCAGCATGGAGTTCATGCCTTGATCATAGTGCTGATGGTAGTTTGAGAAGTTTCAACAATAAAAATGGCACAGCACTTAACTCATACACACATATACATACACCGCACATACACATACACACACACACAATCACACACATACATATACACACATATGCACGCACACAGAATCACACACACACACACACACTCACACTCACACACTCACACACACACACAGAGTAGCTGCTCTAGTACTTCCACCTCTGATAAAAAAAACCATAGACAAGTGCTATCGTTAAGACACAAACAAGACACCTTCTGGTCAGGTGACTATACCAAACAACAGGACACCAAGAAGCTACAACACAGTTACTTCCACATTTTCCAGAGCAGCCAAAACAGTCCTCATGCCTGCCGCCAACACCCCAGATGCCCCATACTTAATTTCTCTAGGCACCGAGCATGATCCGATCACCTAATGAGTGCCAATTCCCTTTACATGGTTCACACTCACAATCTCCCTGACGCCCTAAAGACTAATACCTGCTTTCTATACCAACACTCTGCAGTCTGGACTCCAACACAGCAGAGCTGACTTGGGCTTCAGAAGAAAATCATTCAAGACAATTTGCTTTGAGCGCTATGCACACTTTATATAGGATAACTCTGAAACTTAAGCCCTTTGCTGTTTGCTTTAAAGCCGCTTTCTAACCATCACAGGATTGACATTTCAATCAAACTACAAAAACACCACTTTGAAAAGTTTGTGTTTTGATGGGATATATTTACCAATTTAAAGCACATGGGGTGGGTTTTAAGCATCCTGGTTTATGTTCTGAGTAATAAATCTGCGAAACAAATGAACACTCCATTGCTAGCCCTTCATCCCTCACCCCAGTACATCTTCCGAGCCTCAGGCAGCTTCCCCTCCCTTAAGGTGAGTAGCATGAAGCACTGACTGCAAACAGGCTGTGCACATTTAAGAGGACGGACAGAAGTGATGGAATCAGAAGTGCTGCTGGACTACGACCCCACAGGCCCACTCCTAGTGGCATTTAATAGTGTTTGAGGCTGGCCCCTTGGGTTAGATAACCTATCAAAGGTCTCGTCCTTGGAGGAAATTGATTCTTCCTCTCTCAGCAGCCATTAGCCATCCAGAGTTCTTCATCTAAGGTAAGGCTTTGTGATTTTTACCCCATCCATGTTGGCATGCCAACTGATGCTGTCATTATTCTGGTCTTCTTTAAGTAACCACCTCTTTTAGATTTTTATGGGTGTCGCTTCCCTGGCATTTATAGAAGATCCTATCTCACAGCAGGCTTCCTGGTCCACTGGCTCTGACAATCTTTCTGACCCCTCTTCCGTGATGTTTTTGGCCCTTAGGAATAGAGGTTGCATTGCTGACATATTAGTTGGTATTGGGTACCCTATAACGCTTTTCTGCATTTTGAGCAGTTGTGGATTTCTGCAATGTTCTCTCTCTGCTACACAAAGAACATTCTTTGACGAGCGCAGGAGCTACACTTGTCTAAGTCGTTAGACTTAGAGTGCAATTTGGAATCATACTGTTTTATGAAAGTGACTTGGCAGTTCTGCTCTAAAGCCCATGGCCTCACCAGCCACGGGTAGCTGGCCAGGTTTATAGTGATGTATGAAGTCTCCCCTGTTTAGGGGGTCTTAGGTTCAACTGGATGGCTTTTGGCCACTGTCAGAGGTAAGTGACACTATCTTGTCTTGTCAGTCATTGTTATGGTTGGTATACTGCACAGCTGGATAGCAGTGTTGGTTACTTTTTTGGATACTGGAAAAGTAATCTCAAGGGAGGATGCTTTCGATCAATTCTAGCTAAATTCCTCAAAGTTCTTTGCCCTAAGTGTATGGTGCCTTCAGCAGCAGCATCTTGCATTAGAGTTTTAGGAAGCAGCTAAGAGCAATGGCAGTACTCTATACTGTGCAAACAACTCAAAGGGCAATTTCCAACACTTGGCACTGATAGGGTTGTGTGTGTGTGTGTGTGTGTGTTTCTTGTTTTGTTTTGTTTTTGTTTGTTTTGTTTGGACAGTCTATGGCTCTTGGGGAGGGATTTAATTTTTAATGTTAATAAATGGTTGCTCATATGCAACCTATCTATCTCTTAAGGATGCAAATTTGCTTTTCATTTAAATAAACGGTAAAGATGTATGTTTACTAAACAATTGCTTAAAAAAAATCTATGCTGTTATCAAAAAAGCACATTTTGACAAGTCCCATAGACATGTTTGCTCACAGGAGTAATGAGAAAACCGCAGCAAGAAAACTGGACATAGCGCAAACATCTATTACTGAGTTCCAATAAATGACAGTAACTCCATACACCGAGAGCCTAAGAAGTTGTAAGACTGCCAAGTAATCTCCGGGATCTGTGGAGCAAAGAAGGACGAGTTACTATAAGGTGTAGTAAGACTATCTTTTGCATACAGCCGAAAGGAGAAAAGGATGCATGTATGTATTTGCAAATGTTTTCAAAAAACACAATTCAAAGACGGAAGCTAACAAGAAGCGGCTGAGGGCACAGAGAATACAGAGGAATGGACATGCCTCTGCATATGTGTATTAAAATGTCACTGTGTTGCATGTGGAAAATATGCAATTTAAAGAAACCCAAAATGAAAGAGATTACATTAACAATAAAAGAATGAGCACGATTGCTCAGTGGGCGAAGGAACTTGCCACCCAAGCTAAATTTGATCCCAGAACCCATGAAAAAGTCAAAGAGAACTCAGTCCACAGACTCCTTGATTTCCACCCATGTCCTCATGAGAAATGAGCTCTAATGAACACTGAAAGTACGGAGGCAGTCCTTGGCCGAAGCCTGTCTCCAGAATCTACGAAGTTAGCCCGTGGCCTCAAGAACTCAAACTGGAAGGAAGCTGGTTGGCTAGATAAGGAACCAGACTGTCAACTATGTGTTTCGGGGGGCTTATTTTTTGCAGCCCGAATGCCTCAGTGACATCAGAAATTACTCACCATGAAAAGGGGGCCACCGTTCCTCCTTCATATTCGGGGATGATAAGAGTGGTTCCGAGCTCACAGCCAACCTCAAAACCTCATGTGGCGCAGAAGAACTGCCATGAGTAAACAGCGATGCCCTCAGCGGTTTTACCACAAAGCATTTTAAACAGCTCCTAACCTACCCCGTCCTCTAAAACAAGACCTCGTGGACTCCACACATAGCATCAGTGTTCACCGTAGCGAACGCCCAACAACTTCTACCAGAATGAAAGCTGCTCACATTGCAAATGGATTCTCCCCTCTCTCTCTCTCTCTCTCTCTCTCTCTCTCTCTCTCTCTCTCTCTCTCTCTGTGTGTGTGTGTGTGTGTGTGTGGTGTGTGTGTGTGTGTGTGTGTGTGTGTGTGTGTGTGTGTGTGTGTGTCTGTTCTGTGGCACCTTGAACTCTGCTTTGGTCTCCCTGTCCCCCATAGCACCAGCGACAACAGTTCTGTCCATGGTCACCATACCCAGCACCCTACCCATGGCCAGCATCCTCTCACCCTGCAATGCCTGCTGGCTCCAAGAGCCCGGGTCCATCGCACACGCATGTCAGCAGCAATCACCTCCTCACGGGGAGGAGAAAAGGCATCTTCCAGTGTCCCAGAGGCCAGGGTATTAGCAAGCTTCACCCACAGCAGTTTAAACAATACAGAGTGGTAAAACCTACTACATGGTAACAGTGTCGTGCCAGAAATAATCAACTATGCTGGCTAGTAATGACAGTGCCCCTCACAGCAGTTGTACTAACAATCTATACCGACTGTATGCACCATGATTGTCCTCAACACTTTAGAGGTATGGATTCATTTCATGAAATACCAATTCTTCCCGTCCTCACAGAGTGCTGTCAGTCATCTCCGGTTTACAGTCAGGAAAGCGAAGGATAGTGTTGTATCCGTTAACAGTAATCACACACCTGCTCACAGCTTCTCCATCATCAGTTCAAGCAGGACCTCAAGCCCTGCTCGAACTGAAGCTGAGGGAAGGACAGCAGATGCACAGCACAGGAAGCTTTTGCTGGCCTGTTCCTACCATCAGGTGCTGACCTGCATTCGAGATCCATCGGTCAGAAATGTCCTTACCTGACTACCATTAAGCCCATTCTCAACTCTGCTCTAGGAAGCACCTTTCTTCTAAGCTAACTGCATTCATTCCTTTCTCTACTCGCTTTGCCTTCCAAGGTTTGAACTGTATGGACACATACCCTCTACCGAAACAAGGAATACCTACAAGAGAGTGATGTCTATATCCTTGCCCTCTGTCCCCACTGATTGGCTGGTCCAGAGTCCAAGCATGGGCTCTGGAGCCTTCTTGTTAAATGACTGAGCTCAAGTTCTTTGTCCAACATTGGCTCACATGGTCCTCATCTGTGAAATAAGACTCTAGCCTTCTCAACGCGTTCAACTAATAAGTCAGAGAATGGATGAAATACACCCTAATTCTAGCACCATTCACTAAGGAGATGGGGTCGGTGGTGCTCTGTATAACACTGCAATACCAACAAAAGGCCAACAGTGCTAGTGACAGACTAAAAGCCAGAGAACAGAATATCACCCAGGCTGAAAAACATCCTTAGCAAGCCTGGAAGATAGCTTGGTCAGCAGAGTACTACCTAACAGCACAGGACCAGATTGTTTTTTTAATTCTCATTTGTTTTCTCATACACTATATCCTGACTGCAGCTTCCCCTCCTCCACTCCTGCCAATTCTCCCACCACGCCTTCTCTTCCCAGATCCCCTCTCCCCTGTCTCCCCCTAGAAAAGAACAGGAGTCTCAGGAACATCAGTTGAGCATACCACAACAAGATACAGTAAGAGCGGGCACAAACCTTCACATCTAGACTGGGAGAGGCAACCTCGTAGGGAGAAAAGGGTCCCACAAGTAGGCCAAAGAGCCAGACACCTAAGATACACTCAGTCCTCCTGTCCTGTGAGCCCCCCTAAAACACAAACAACCATGACATATGCAGAGAACCATGATTCGATCCCTCAGAACGCACACAAAATATCTGGGCACAAGGGAGAGTACACTTGCAATCCCAGCGCTGTAGCATCAGAGACAGACAGATGTTTGGGACATTCAGGACAGCCAGCCTTGTTTAATCAGCCAGCTTCAGGTCCAAGACCCTGTCTCAAAAAAAAAAAAAAAAAAAGTCCATGGCACCTGAAAAACGCTTAATGTTGACCTCAGGCACAGGCAAGGGCACCAACACACATTTACACACGCTCTATGTTGCTAAGTAAAATGCTGACCTAAGCCAATTTAGAGAAAAATGTGTTTACGGAACATACAACTTACACCACCACTGAGGGGAGCAAAGGCAGGAAGCTGAAGACCACAGAAGAATGCAAAAGGAGAGAAGCGGCATGTTCAGCTACCTCTCTTCTGCAGTCCAGGCCCAGGGATGGCATCAACCACAGCTGGCCAGGCCCCTCTATGTCAGTTAGCAATTAAGAGAATTCCCCACAGACATGGCCACAGGCCCATCTGATGAAAGCAACTCAGAACTGAGGTTTGATCTTCCCATGTATGTTAACCTGATAGCCAAGGTTAGCCAGCACACTCACACACAAGATCACACACACACACACACACACACACACACACACACACCCCTCTTCAGCACATCAGCCTCAGAGGAATGGGCACATGTTCTCCCTCATTGTGCCAGCTCATAAACACATAAGACACCATTCCAATGGCAGCAGTGTCTGCAACAAACACTGTCACACTGTTATTGGCTAATCCAGCAGCTAACGATGGCTCACAGGGTAAAATCCCAGTGTTTACAAAAAAAAAAAAAAAAAGACTAGGCTTCCTAATCATTTTAAATACTACAGTGGTGACTCCATTCGAGACTTAGCTTCTCATCCATAACTATTAGCCGGCCCATTTAAAGTGTTTTTCTGTGTTAAGATCAAAACATTTAAGGCAGCTAAACATATCGATTTCCCAGAAAACAAAATGGATTCAATTCACAAGATAACTGAAACTAAACAAACCCTTATTACTGCTGACAGAAGACTAAACTAGTTTAATGCTATGGAAGTACGTATGGGCTTGTCAAAAAAAAAAATCTAAAGACAGCAGTACCCTAGCAGGACAGCTACACCACTCCTGGGCACGCAGGAAGGAGTCTACATCCCACTACAGCAATACCACAATTCACGGTCATTGCTCCTCTACTCACAAAAGAAGGAGAAAACAGCCTAAATGGTCAACAACAGGAAAATAATGAAAATGTGGCAAACACACACAATGGAATCTTACTCAGCTGTCAAAATAAATATATAGAATTTCCAGGGAAACAGGTGGAGCCAAAAACTGCACTAAGTGACACGGCCCAGTCTCAGAAGGACTAACACTACACACATACTCTCTCTCATACCTGGCTCCTTGGTCTTAAAGTCTGTGAGTCTGTAAGTAAGGAGCTGTGCTGGTGGGCACCAGCTCTGAATGCAGATAATTCTCATTCAGGGTTTCTACTGCCATAACAAGCAGGACCAGAAGCAGCATGAGGAGGAAAGGTGTGCTTCCATCTCACCGATGACAATCCCTCGTGAAGAAAAAACCAGGGTGCACTAGAGGCAGGAACCTCAGCAGCGGCCAGGAAGGAGTGCTGCTACTGGCTTGCTCAGCCTGCTTTCCTTACAGGGTAACCCCCACATCAACCACTAATTTAAGAAATGCCCCACAGAGTGTGAGAGAGAGAGTGTGTGTGTGTGTGTGTGTGTGTGTGTGTGTGTGTGTGTGTGCGCGCGCGCATGTGTGGGGTGTGTACTGTGTGAATGTGTGGTGTGTGTATGTGTGGTATGTATGTGTATATGTGTGTGTGAGTGAGTGTGTGTATGTATGGTATGTGCATATGTGTGTGAGTGTGTGTGTATATGTGTGTGTGTGAATGTGTGGTGTGTATGTATGGTGTGTGTGCATGTGTGATGTGTGTGTATATGTGTGTGTAGGTGTGTGTATGTGTGGTGTGTATGTATGCATGTATGTGTATGTGTGTACATGTGTGTATGTGAGTAAGCATGTGTATATGTGTGGTGTGTGTACATGTGGTGTGTGTATATGTATATTTGTGTGGTGTGTGTATATGTATGTATGTGAGTATGAGTGTATGTATGTATATGTGTATGTGAGTGTGTATATATGTGTGGTATATGTATGTGTGTGAGTGTGTGTGTGTATATGTGTGTGTGAATGTGTGTGTATGTGTGGGATATGTGTGTGTGCATGTATGTGTATGTGTTACATGTGTGGTGTGTATGTATGTGTGAGTGTGTGTATATGTGTGGTGTATGTATGTGTCGTGTGTATATATGTTAAGTGTGTGTCTGTGTGTGTGTGTGTGTGTGTGTGTGTGTGTGTGTGTGTATGTGTGTGTGTATCTCAGATCAGGATCTGAGCTACTTCTCCAGCACCAACCCTGCCTGCCATCTGAAACTGTACTCGAGCTCCAATTAATTGCTTTCTTTTATAAGTGTTGCCTTGGTGATGGTGTCTTTTCACAGCAATAGAGCCGTGACTAAGATACCTATATATTAGATCTACACCTTTAACATAATAGTGTCTGTGTGTTGCCTCATGGTTACTGTTAGCACACTTAGCTTTAGGAAAAAGAAAAACTTCTTCCAATAAAATTAAATAGCACTCTTTCATAGCTCTGTTCCAACGCTGAATGTGGAACAGAAAATAAAACATATGTTTCTATTACAAGGGAATAAAAGCCATTTCTATTGAAAACACTCTACAAATCCTAAAACACATTATCAAGATGACGAAAGTCATAAAAACCAATGCTAGGAAAACGATGACATTTGATAGTCAATCTTGCCCCAAACATGCTGAACGATGTTTTCGTTCTCAAAGCCAGAACACAGACTTAATTCTGCAAGTTAATCTTCTCAAGTGCGTTCAATCTCATCCAGCATATGAGAGTGTCTGCTTGGCTATATAGCTTGCTTGAGTGTGAACCTTGCTATGTAATGACTGTGTTGATGCAGGCAAGTGCTTCTAAATGCTCTGTACAATTAGAGAAGCTGAAAACACAAGAGGCCACCAGATGTAGCAAGACTGCAGTGTTAAAAAAAAAATTTAAAAGATTTTAGTTATTTGAAAAATAGAATCGTTCCATACACTATACATGCCATATTGGCACTTGCATGTAAAAAATACATAGAAAAAGGTTTCCACGTACCTGGGGCAAAGGAAGCCTGGCCAGGTGGCTCTAAGTGGGAGGAGGGGACTCACTCAGAATATAGCCACTATGGGATCTCGAAATCAAGTAGTCAGAGTCTGAGAAAGGGGCCACAAGGTATTAGCAAGACAGTTCCAACAGGCTTGGCAGGCTCCCTATACCCAGCACATAGGAGTTAGCCTAGCACATAGGCACTAAGTGCCCACCCCCTCTGCCTCCACACCCAGCACATAGGAGTTCCCTCCACATACCAGCACATAGGTGTTAAGTGTGGCCCCCCCACCCAGCACACAGGACTTAACTCTACCCCTATACCCACCACACAGAACTTTGCCGTGACTCCACCAGCCAGCACACAGGAGTTAGCCTCCACCTATCTGTTCTGTTTGTAGAGTTGCAATGCAGCATAGAGGCAGGAAGAAAATGCTTGGGACGAAAATTGGCTAAACGATGCCCTAAGCTCTTTATAAACCTCAATCAACTCCATAAATATTCATAACTATGCAGATTTAAAACTCATCTCTGTACATACGGAACGGCTCCACAAAACCTATGTGTCAAGAAAGAAAATTTCATCCTGGAAAGCTGGTTGAGAGGCCGTGCCTCGGACAGGGCTGCTCATCCAGCGTGCATTCTCACAAACTGGATTTTAGGACACCAGTTAAAAAAAACTGACTGTTGGGACCTACACTGTTCTCTCATCGTCGCGAACTGTATCAGACGTGTAAAAGCCAGAGACTGAGTTTACCACAAACAACAGCGACTGCTCAGTGCGCTGCTGTGGTGCAGGGTGAGCATTTGCTGCTGCTTGCATGGTCTGCCCTTACGCAGACGATCAGCACTAACTGTGGTGGCCCCCGAGAGGGCAAAGGCGTGGGGTTATGGTGCTTGTTTCGTAAATAAGCCAGACCTTGTTGGAGAAATGGTGAAACAAGTAAATCAAGTGGGAAAATCCTAGAGTCTCAACTTCAATTAAAATAAGGCGCCGTGATGGCCTTATAAGAACCTTTGTTAGAAGGCTGAAGCCACAGTTCTCCCATGACCGGATTACGGTCCTTGAAGAACTGGTGAAGAAAGGTGTCCATCCAGATGATCAAAATGTGAATGCTTCACTCCTTCTTTAAAAGGGGAACAAGAATACCCTTGGCAGGGAAGAGAGAGGCAAAGATTAAAACAGAGACAGAAGGAACACCCATTCTGAGCCTGCCCCACATGTGGCCCATACATATACAGCCATCCAATTAGACAAGATGGATGAAGCAAAGAAGTGCAGGCCGACAGGAGCCGGATGTAGATCTCTCCTGAGAGACACAGCCAGAATACGGCAAATACATAGGCGAATGCCAGCAGCAAACCACTGAACTGAGAACAGGACCCCCGTTGAAGGAATCAGAGAAAGGACTGGAAGAGCTTGAAGGGGCTCGAGACCCCTTATGAACAACAATGCCAAGCAACCAGAGCTTCCAGGGACTAAGCCACTACCTAAAGACTATACATGGACTGACCCTGGACTCTGACCTCATAGGTAGCAATGAATATCCTAGTAAGAGCACCAGTGGAAGGGGAAGCCCTGGGTCCTACTAAGACTGAACCCCCAGTGAACTAGATTGTTGGGGGGAGGGTGGCAAGGGGGGAGGATGGGGAGGGGAACACCCATAAAGAAAGGGGAGGGGGGAGGGGGATGGATGTTTGCCCGGAAACCAGGAAAGGGAATAACACTTGAAATGTATATAAGAAATACTCAAGTTAATAAAAAAAAAAAAAGAAAGGTGTCCATCAGTCAACACACTGTGATGCCACTAAGATGAGAAAGAAAAGCTTCTGTGTCTGCAGCACCTGGAGCTGCTAATGAAGATACTAGAAGCTTTACAGAGGTAGAAAATGGGATGGATGGGCACAAAGGGATTCTTAGCAACCCAGCCATGTGCGCTGGACATGGAAACCCACCAAAGTGCACAGGGGACTGGGTTGACAGGGTTCTTGAACTTGAAACTCCTTATATTTAACACATGTGATGGGGGAAGATAGCACTGCGGTGTGCAAATAGAGAGTTTGTTTTTATGTTCTGGTGGCCTGAATGAGAATGGTCTCCACAGGCTCACGTCTGAATGCTTGTTCCAGGGTTGGTGGTACTGTTTGGAGAAGGTTAGGAGGTGTGACTTCATGAGAGAAGGTGTGTCACTGGAGGTGGGCTTTGATGTTTAAAAGTCCATGCTATTACCAATTAGGATGTTCTCACTCACTGGCCCATGCCTGCTCTCTAACCCCACCCTCTGAGGCCATCCCTGCCTTGTGATAGTCTCAACATCTAAGATCCGGCTACTGCCCCAGCACCATGCCTCCTTGCCTCCCTGCCTGCCTGCCTGCCTGCCTGCCTGCCTGCCTGCCTGCCTGCCTACCTGGCTGCTGCCATGCTCCCCAAGGCTTCCTTATATAAGTCGCCTTGGTCATGGTGTATAACAGAACAGAACTAAGATGTCTGGTAGGCACATCAGCAGTCCTTCATTACCTTACAGACCATAATGGCATTTGACTGGACATAATTTACATACACTGATTTAGTATATACATTATATTGACAATGGACTCATAAAAGGTCTCATCTTGGTTTTTTCCTTTCTAGTTCAATATGCCTTGTGTGGACCCCACAGTTTAAAGAATCCAGGAGCCTCAACCATCCAGTGGTCCTACATCAAATATTGAAAAAGCTCTGATCTGCATCTGTATTGACTCTGACATTGGGGGCTTGTGGCTTTTTACTAATTATTAATGTTAGATGCATGGGTGTCTTGCCTGTTTGTATGATGCTCTCAGGACAGAAAACTTATGGCCCCTACAACTAAGTTACAGGCTATTGTGACCCTCCATATGGGTGCTGGAAATGGAACCCAGGCTCTCTTTAAGAGCATCCAGTATAACCACTGAGACTTCTCTCTGGCACCCTAGTTAAATAGTAAACTATCTAGGGTTTTAGATGTAGCTTTGGTTAGTTTGGAATTCCCTTAGTAGACCAGACTAGCCTCAAACTATCAGAGATCCACCTGCCTCTACCTCTGCTTCTGAGTGTTAAGTCATGGCTCAACATACTGGCAAAACTTTGTAATAGCAAAAAAAATTAAATAAATAAAAAGTAATAATAATAAAATGAAGCACACGTAAGAATACAGAAAGCTAGGCGTGGTGTTACATGCCCGTAGTCCTGGAGTTCAGGAGGCTGAGGCGGGAAGGGGGTGGGGAGTACTCAGGTATAGGGCCACTCTAGGCCATATAGTGAGACCTACTTTCAAAGAGGGTGGTAGGATAGAAAGCAATAGTAGTTATGTAATTAAATTATTCAATAACTAATACAAAGGTTAAGACAGTAAGTTTTACTACAGAAATGTGGCAGATATCACCTCGTCATATTATATGACATGCTGAGATGGTCATATAATTGCTGTCTTATTTAGGTTTCTACATAACCAACATGGTAGGTGAAGTGTTCATTTCCATTTACAGCTCCACAGACTGACAGTTCAGTCATGGAAGTCAGAGCAGAAGTCGAACGAGGCATTAGAAGCCAATGCAGAGGCCATAGAGCAGGGCTGCTTACTGGCTCAGTCTTTCTTACAGCGCCCAGGACATCAGAGCAGGAGTGGAGCCACCACGGTAACCTACACCCACCCCCAACCAATCATCCATCAAGAGAGTGCACCGCACCAATCTGTCAGGGCATTTCCTCAGTGGAGGTTCTCACTTCCCGGTGACTCTCGCTTGAGTCAAGCTGACCTGAAGCAAACCAGAACAACTCCTTGTGAGATATCCCCAACATGTCTCCATCACCAGTGATTAGATCACAGAATAGAGAAACAGAATAGATCTGTGACCATAGATCACAGAAGAGAGAAGGGGAAATGGGGGACCACTCTAAAATAAAACTCGCCCCTTTCAGAAATATCAATCAAGGAAAAGAAAGGCATAA
Source organism: Rattus norvegicus (assembly GCF_021556685.1). Classification (NCBI taxonomy): domain Eukaryota; kingdom Metazoa; phylum Chordata; class Mammalia; order Rodentia; family Muridae; genus Rattus; species Rattus norvegicus. Next base: position 144,621,911 of record NC_141535.1, on the reverse strand, counting down.
GAACTCTCCTTGACTTAAAACAACTGAAACAGATGAGGCAGATGAGCAGGATATGGAGAAGAGACTGAACCCGCAGCCACGTGCTGGCAGAGCTGGAGCACAGCACACAGCGCTCCGTGTCGGTTCTCAACCTGTGGGTTGTGACCTCTTTGCAGGGCGTCAAATGACCCTTCCACAGAGGTTACATATCAGATATCCTGTAATTAGATATTGATATTACAACTCATAACACTAGCAATAATACGTTAGGAAGTAACAAAATAACTCTATGATGGCCGGGGTCACTACAACATAGGGAAATTAATTAAAGGGTTGCAGCATCAGGAAGACTGAGAAACCCTAACCCGAGAGGTCATAAGCAAATTCCTAAAACTTGTACAATTCTAATTTAGCGTTTTTTAGATTTCAGGTCAGTGTGTGCTATCCTGAGAAAGAGTACATACAGAAGGTGTTCCACTTCCTCAATGATTTAAACAGTTTTACACGCACAACAGGAATCATAAAGATCTGAAATGCTCTGCAGACGTAATCAAAAGACAAGTCACAGTATGCACTATGTTGCTTATGAAGGGATAGAAAAATACAACTAGAAAGTGAATCCAGCAGACAAGCTTGTGTAAACACACAACTAACGGAAAGCTTAGCTTTGAGGCAGGGAGTGCACACCTCCTCAAACCATCTGACGCTAGGGATGGTAAGAGATGAACGGGACGAGAAATCCACCATGTTCTCTGCTGGAGAAAACATTTCCCTTCCCTTGGTGAAGGCTCTTGTGCTCCATGGTAATACACTCAAACCAGGATGGAGAGGGCCTAGGCAACTCTAATTTGTTCTAAAATTGTTCTGAGAGGCAGCTAGGAGACTAATTTCTGTATAGCTTTCTGTACTTAAGTCCCAGGTTCTACCAACTGATCTACGCAGGCACCTCTTTCATATATTTACCAGTTTTAAAATTAAACTGAACATCAAAGAAAATATTAGCAAGAACAAATAACAACAACAACAACAAATGAATATGTGTGCATGTGTGCACACCTAAAGAATAGAGCACTCTCACCAGCCGGTGATGCTCCAAGTTTCAAGGATTATGAATTGGTGAAATGCTTAAAATACACATACACACACAAAAATGACGTCATAACATAACGCAGACACAAATGCTTCCGGCTTTCTGTGTTTTAAAAATGACTGAGCAATTTCTGTATGCAAGACTACCCTGAGAGACCAGCACTGAGGAATTCAAGAAGACATCCAGCCCAGAACCACTAAAAATGTCCATGCAGCCTTATTGTACAGTTAGGGTACATAAATATAGATAACCAATAAATTGATGTAATGGGTAGTAGTAGTAACTGTAAATCAAATAAAGAACAAGGCAACAGCGATTTTATCCAGCGTGGTCCCAGATTTCACTGAGCAGAACCACAGTGGAGCCGGAGAGCACACACTTAGGCATCTATTCGGGAGAAGCAAAGCAGTGTCCGCCTGCTGATGGTAAGGCTTAAAGTAAAAAAAAAAAATTATACAGGCTGCTGGTGTTGGCCAGAGCAGGCAGAAGGTGAGCAGGGTAGGAGGTCATGAAAGGATTCTGCGCACAGGACTGCATGACTTCTGTTCTAATAGGATCATTCCAGCTACAGTGCAGAAAGCTGTGTTGAAGTAGCAAGATTAACTGGCATCAACTGTCATTACACAGGCAAAGGCAGCGAGCGGTACGACCAGAAAAGAGGCAGTGAGCACAGGGGAGGAGGGGGTAAGCGACAGCTGCCCACTCCCCACTCCGACTTCAGGCCTGCTCGACTACAGCAAAAGCACGCAGGGAAGCCAGTCAGAGGTTGCTTCCGCCCAGACAAAGATGATGGTGGTCTGACCGGCACCTCCACAGCTGTGCCAGTACCGAGTTGAAACAGGGTACATCCTGGAGATATCAACAGGGCTTGCTGACTGCCAGCTGCCCTGGGGGCTTTCTCCATCGTCATTGTGCTGGGATGCTGAGTTCTAAAAGGGTGCAGGTCACGATTATTTGAAGAACCAATAGTGAAATATATAAAACATTGCCCGCTGGCTCGCTTACCCAAATTGGGATCCGGAGCCTGGCGCTTCTTAATTTTAGCTTCAGATATAGCAGAGTAATAGGCACAAGTCATCTTGATCAGCCACGTTGCCCGAACCATTGGCACAGAATACTTAGCCAAATATGCGAAGACGTCCTCCTTTTTACTGAGGATGGGGACCTAAAAACATACAACACAGCAATCAGACACTCTATGCTGCTCTAAGACAGCATGTCTGACGGACTCTCTAAGAGTGCATACGTTTGAAAAGAGGGAAGAAAATTCCAATTGTCATTAGGAAACAAAGATCAAAATTATGTCTGACCCATGGCAAGTTGGTTCTCAGCTGTGCCTTCTTATTGATCAAACAAAGTCTCATCACGTTCTCAGATAAGGAAAAACAATTTCACGATATTCTTTCTAAATGATTTATCCCAAAACTGGAAGGGAGAGATCAGAAAGAGTTTGCCATCACTCTTCTTTTTATCCATGGACGCTTTCTTGGTATGACGATTTCTAACTGCAACATTTCACAAAGGCCACGATTCCCAGAAACTTTCTGAGTGTCTTCAGCAGAGCCTACGATGATGGATCGTGGGTCTGCCTCACACGCACTGAGCTACACTAGCACGGCAATTAATTTGCTGGCTGAAGGAGACACTCGAGGCTGTTAATTATTTCTTCAAGACCACAAAGGCGCCATTCAGCAAATTAGCATCCCAATGTACCAGGGAATGGCTCGAAAGAGTTAATTCGTTCTTCCAGAACACCTCATAAACAGCCTGTGAACAGCCTGTTCATCTATGTCACCTCTTGGGTTTGTAATCACGGTACAAAGAGTGACCAGCAGTCCCACTGTTCTAGGGCAGCAGGTCAGGACTACTAAGACGGTGCACACACGCCATGCACCATAGTGGGATGACCGCTGCTCAACCACTTCCCTTGGCTTTGACAGTCAAGTTCACCACTTTCTAGCCAATTTGGATTCTATGCACCTCACAAAGTGGTTATTCTGTATTTTTTTAAGCATGTCAATTGATTACTGGTACAATAAAAATTATACCAATAATACTCTGTTGCCTGATTAGGGATTTGTCTATACCAAGCCTGGTGTTTTCATGCCACAGATTAAGGCCCTTTCAAAAGAAGACACTGGAACCCTGCCATGGATACCAACAAACCTTATTTCTCTATCCCAAAAATCAGACTTGAATTCGGGTTGAAAAGTCAAAGTTTAAACCTGCCAATTCATCCCACACAGAATTTTTCTACGAGCTTGTCAAGTCAGTGGATTTTTAAATTTAACCATTTGCATGCCTAGCACAAGGTATGGTCCCTGGAATTAAAAAAAAAAAAATGTAAGTCCCTGAAAGCAAGCTACTTCATTTGGTCTTTCCAAAGAACCATCAACTCGTTCCACTGCTGAAGGACTGCCTCCTGGCCTTGGTCAGTGGAGTACAGTGTGCTGACACTGTGTTTACAGAAAACTGAAGACTCTTTGATCAGGTACACTTGCGGCCTTGGGTGCTGAATTCAGAACATTGCCCTCATGACACAGAAAACTGCACTGGACAAAACAACTGAAGGGAGGCAAAAAACACATGAGCCAAATCTGCAAGGCCTCACTCATCTCTGCACAACGCAGTGATACATTTTAATGAGAAAATATCCTGCCCGTTTATCACACAGGGCACATCTCTCACGGAACATGGTGTCTGCAGTTACTATCAATTCAAGACAGAGACAAGAAAAACACAGGGTCAAACATTCAGCTCAAGACCTGATGCTTTCCACTAGAATGTAAACTATGGGGCCAGTGGTTTAAACTGTGTAACTCCGTGTCTTGTTGCCTCTCATTCATGTACACCAAAAGGACGCAAGATTGAAGCCTGAAAAACGTAGATAAATTCAAGGTAAAAGACAGAGTCTCCAAAGAGTCCTATGAATAGTATCTTTCATAGATGAGCAAAGGATTTATTTAAACAGCAACTGTTAGGAGGAAAAAATGCAAACAGTCGAAAATGTGAAATGTTTAGATAAAATAGCATAATATACCAAACCAAGCCACAGATCTGACACTAGCAAAATGGCAAAAGCCTGAGTTGACTCAAGTTGGGGCTTCAATATCCAAGCACACAGATGTGAAGGACGTTATTTGATTAAGAGAGAAGATAAGTGTGATGGCTTTGTCCAATCTATAGTTTGGGCCAACTTGGGAAGGAAATGATGATTCCTATGATTATTTCTCACAGTAATGGATCTTTTTTTTTTTTTCCTGTAAGACATCTGACATCAACTTGACATTGAATTTTGGCAACCACTGGGCAGCAGCTTAATGTCTTCATTAATCTAGAGCTACAAAGGCAATTAAGATGCTAAGTGTGTGCTTCTTCCATAAACACAAGGATATTATCATCTCTTCTCCCCTCGGAGAGAAGAGCACCTCTCATTGTCTAAACAGGACCAGAACCAGAGGAAATTCCTAGACCACAGTAACCAAGGGCACCTGCAAACACAGGTTAAGAACGAGCCGACTGATCAAGAGTTAGAAGAATATCCCTGGTTGGCAGAATTCTCCTTTTCAAAAGTAAGTCATGACAGTGACTAAATTACAAGTCCTTACAGACACCTCTGGAGTACTGTATGGCTTTATACTAATGGAAAACCATGCCAGAAACATGATCTATACCATATAAAAACTATTCTGGAAGCTGGGTAAGAGCTGGAAGATGACTCTGGACCACAGCAAGTAAATCACTGTTGCCTTCCTAAGCATTCTTATACATAAATATCAGAAATTAACTAAGTGACTATGAAGACCATATAGAGAATTTGGCCCTTTGCCCAAAACTACAAGAGCCTTTGCCATCTCAAAAGGATGAAATTCTGAGAAGGGGGGGAAGACAGACTCTTGGAATGCCTAAGGCATGAACACACCAAGGTAGAGTCAATGTTTTATAAAGAAATGTCTATGTTTGCAAAGAATTAATGCCAAGGCTTACCTGAGGGACACCTGACTTGGCCAGAGGCAGCTCCTAATAAAGAAAGAAGAACAAGAGCTAATACAGCACACCATGAGTTACCTCCCTCCTAAAAGATGAGACCCCTACACCCTTAAGGCAAGGAAACCAATTCCTTACCAATATTCACCGTAAGAAAGCACCTGAGAAGTATTCTCAGAGCTTGTAGCAGAGGAAAACCTTAAACACCTAACTGACAGCACAGAGGATATGAATTGGTGCTCAAAAGCCACCAAACTCTGAAGGATGCTCTAAGGCTTACGTGGTCTTCAGACACAATCCACAGTGAGACCAAAAACATTTTAATACTGGGATTGAAGTGTTCCAGCGCTGTGGTTTGGGCGGGTTGAAACAGTGGCACTAACTCTAGGAAGAGTTGGTCACACTTAAACAAGTGTTCTTCAAAGACTGCAGGTGCCTTTCGTCATTATCTATCTATCTATCTATCTATCTATCTATCTATCTATCTATCTATCTATCTATGTGAGGCATGCAGTGTCAAGACACAGCAGATTAAAGCCAATGGAGGATGCAGGCACTGATTTCAAAGAGTTGCTTTCAAAAGCAAACACACAAGTATATGAAGGCATTGTCTTCCAAGCTGGATCTACACCAGGTGGAAATGACCGCTGCATACTTAGAACTGATGATGGAGGTCCTAGAACTAAGGGACTTCAGGGGAGATGAGAAGAGGTACCTGGAATTGTTACAGAGGTATACAAGAAGTCAGAGACAGAGACCAGGGGAAATTTCTAACTTTACTATAGACTTTCAAAGGACATCTTACGTTGTTGGGGCCACACAAGATTACTGAGCCTTTATACTGATTATTCCCACTGAAGAAACTTACTAAAAGTAGAGATTTTAAAAGAACCTTCTACCACCCCACACACACCCTTGCCAAAAAATTCTCAAAGTTATAAATACATATGCCTGCTTTGTTTAAAGCGCCTTTTCACAGCACAAGTACACACAGAATAAAAATCTTTGTCTTGCATGGTAGCAAGACTTAACTTAGCCTAAAAATATTATATTTGTGTGTGTGCATATGTGTATGTATGTGTGTATGTGTGTATATGTGTGTGTATGTGTATGTGTGTGTGTATGTGTATGTGTGTGTGCGTGTGTGTGTGTGTATGTGTGTATATGTGTGTGTGTGCGTGCGTGCGTGCGTGCGTGTGCGTGTGTGTGTATGTGTGTGTATGTGTGCGTGCGTGTGTGCGTGTGCGTGCGTGCGTGTGTGTGTGTGTGTACAGCTGTGTGAGGATGGGTATTTTGACAGACAAGGGAATAATCTCAAAGCAAGGGATCTTTGCCTTGTATCTTGAACATCTTGATCTAAGAAATCAGTGTAATGCAGGGGATGGAAATGAAGACTTACTACCTACTCTTAAATTCTAAGATAGATCTAAGTCAGCAAAATCTACCTTTATGCAGATCCCTGAGGTTTTTAGATGCCCAGAGCACTCCCTGTGATCAAAATATAGAGGGAAGAACATAGGAACAGAACTGTCTGGACATGTGTACCTACAACTGAAAGTCTGGTTTTAAAAAAGAATAGGGGAAAAGGTGTACATGTGAACATTATCTCAAACAGCTTCATTTATAAAACTGTAATCACAACAATAGAAGAAAATACTTGGTACCTTTTTTGCCAAAATAGCAAGTGGTTTGTTCCCTGCTAGGTCAGAGAACCAACTGTGAATGGCGCTCTGCGATCGAGCAGTGACCAGCCAGTAATTATCTTTAGCATTAACTTGGGGTTTCTTCTTTCCGGTGTCCTGGAAAGTGTTAAGCTTCAGTTTCTCAGCCAATATGCTGCTGAAATACGCACCGATCTGCAGAAAAAAGACGGAAGCAAGACAGTGTTTAAACAATGTGCATCTGCCTTAGTGTTACCTAGTTTGTCTTCACTGTTTCAACTAAAATCTTGACACAGCCTATCAGAGAAAATGAAAATTCCTATCTCTGATGCGTAAAAGCTATGATTTCCACATAGTAAGTCCTAGAGCCCCAAGGGGTGATTTCTTTCCAGTAATACAATGAAAAACTCCCTCACCACCCTTGCCCCGCTGTCCCCAGGCGGCTGGGAAAAGGGAAGCACCACCGGAGGCCTCAGGTAATGTGAAGTTCATTCCATCAGGATGAGTTTCAGTATGGGCCGTGTTTGAATCTTAGCTGCACACTTCTTTGCTGGTCACTGCACAGGCCTCATGAGAGAATGTGCTCCCTCACGGGGTTACACTGAAGAGGACAAAGTCCGGGGACCACAGAACCGCTCTTACTCCTGTTTTCTCTTAACAGCACATGCTTTTAGAAACAAAATCCTGTGTTTAAACTTGATAGTACTTCCTTCAAGAATCTAGAGAAATGTATCTAAAAGAATAACTACAAAAGGAATAAATTAGGTACCCAGCATTTTGATTGAACTGACAATTTTATAAGGGGAAGGGGAGGGAGGGAAAGGAGAGCTGGGGGAAGGGGGAAAGTCTGAATGGGACAGAGCAGAGAAGCGGTGTCTGCCTACTGTTTTATTATTTCCTGTAATCCCAAGTATACGGTGGGCAAAGAGAGGGATGGAAAGGAACAAAGGTCAGGAAGGGAGATAGGGTGGGAGGGGAGAAGCAGCAAGTCTACAGGAGCCCTGAGCAGGTTTTTAAGAGCCCAGAAGCATCACGATTGTCCCCTGAGAACCTTCAGTTAGATGATGCAAACCATTCCCAATAGTTAGCCAATAGTTAGCGAACAGTAGCAACCTAAGTAAATTAAAACACTACCCTGGAAAACCAAAACGTAGGAATCCCACCTCAGTGAAAAGCTGGAGGCAACAGGTGCCCTGCACATAGTCTGACCTGGTTCGACTTGATCTATTAATCAAGTTTATCCCGGGGACAAAAAAGCTGGGACAACTTTTTTTTTAATGTGAAACTCCCTGAACTGAAAAGTGGTAATAAAACTGTGGTAGTGTGAATAAGAATACTCCCATAGCCTCATATATTTAAATGCTTAATCGTCAGGAAGTGGTGCTATTTGAAAGGATCAGAAGAATTAGGAGGCATGGCCTTATTAGAGGAAGTGTGTCACTGGAGGTGGGCTTTAAAGTTGTAAAAAACCCAAGTCAAGCCCTAAGTAAGTCTGTCTCTCCCTCTCCCGTCCCCCCTCCCATTCTCCCTCCCTCTCCCTCATTCTCTCTCTCCCCTCCCCCTCCCTCTCTCCTTCCCTCTCTCTCCCTCTCTCCCTCTCTCCCTCCCTCCCTCCCTCTCTGCCTATGGACCATCTCCAGCCACTACCTCCGTGACTGCCTGCATGCTCCCATGCTCCCTGCCATTATTATTAATGGACTAAAACTTCCGAAACTATAAGCAAGCTCTCAATCAAATACTTTCTTTTACAAGAGCTGGCTTGGTCATAAAGTCTCTTCTCAGCAACACAATAGTGACCAACAAAAGCTAAAGTAATAAACAAACAAAAAATAGATATCAGATTTTTGTTTTTAAACAACTTTCACTAAAGTTTTCCTCTTTAAATCAAATTTGGAGTTTTCTGTGGATAAATTAGGTAAAGTTACAGCTTGAGAATGTCACTCCCAAGTTACCACATCCGGGTGTTCAGGACCAAGCCATGTAGAACGGGGCAGGGCATCACTGATGAGTTTGTAAAGGAGCAGTCACTAGCAGCAAAATGTTCGATTTCAAATTTCTCGACTGATATTTGGTCTTTCTACCAAGGGCACTAAACAGCCAACAGTACATGCTAGTGTGTATTAGAGAAACCTCTAAGATGCAATTATGGGCAAGCACATTAATCATAATAAACAGGGGCAAAAATTGAAAACCATTCTAAGGAATGAGTGTACCCCTGCGAATAAGGGAACAAACCGGACACGTGTGTTTTAGGGTTCTCCTTAGTGAATCTTGCAAACAAATCTTGTAAACAAAGCAAAGTTGAAATTCCTAACCAAGCAAGAAGAAATGAACATTAAGAATCAAAAAAGTCTCAAAACCATACAGTATTAAAAAAAAATGATTTTAAAAGTGGTCTCACACTGGCCTGGGACACATGACATCCCTGCCTCCCTCCACCCCAAGTGCTAGGATTACAGATATGTCACTGACCTGCCACTGTGCTTAATTTCTGTCTAAGAGCAATATATTCAAAACTCAGAAGACAATACTTTTTAAAGCCTCGCTCCCAAAACCTAATTTCTACCTCCAAATAATCAGTGTGGTTAGCTGGCTGTGTGCCTTCCACTGCTGCTTATAAAACACTCGCGCAAACACATACTTGTTTTTTTCCTTTCCGCTGTACCCAGCTTACCATGCACAGTGAAGTATGAGCACTCCGTGCCTATATGTTGAATTCATTCATTTGTATAGCTACAGATAATGTTCTGCATGGATCTCCGTCCTTTATTTAATCAAGAGAATAGTATAACAGGCACCTTGAGCATGGGCTACGACATTAGTGCTATGAATTCTGTTAAATTGAAAAACCTTTCACGTTATTTCCATGCAGATATAGGACAAATTTCTATAATTTGGATGGCACGGTTCTGCAATTTTAATTATACTGCCATATCATCCTTCAAAACGTGTAACACCAATTCCTATTCTTTCAAACAAAACGTAAGAAGGTTAATTTGGCACTTGTTTTTATCCACCCAGAACTATTCAGATAATAGCTGCTTTGATAAGAATGGAAAAGGTCAGGTGTTAAACACTGAGATTCATGTTAATGAAATCAAATTCACATAAAAAATATTAAGGCCTTGAACACATCTCACAGAAAAAGAGGTCCAAGTACAGTGAGTTATTTTTGTTAACTTGGTTACCTAAATTAACATAGAATTTGACACCAAGAACCAAGAACTGACCATTTATAACACATTTAAAAAAAAAAAAAAAGCCTACTCTCTGACATAAACTAGACTCTGAATGCCCGAAATCCACACACTGAAACCCTAACCCACAATGTTACTATGTTAGATAAGAGCCTTTTGTTTTCTCTTGGAAACTGTATTACTACTTGCATGTATAAGAGATAGAGTGTACATGCATATATAGGGCAGGGGTAAGACTGTCCAGGCGCATCCATGCCAGAGTATGTGGCGGTCAGAGGGGAATTCAGGGAGGCAAATCTCTCCTTTCTAGCTGGGGCAAAGTCTCACATTTTGTAAAGACAGGACTTTGAAGGACGAGCAAGCATTTTGTACAGGAAGCAGACAGCAGTTTCCTTCACCCAGCTGTTTGCAGACCGAAACTGCCCCTCTAAAGAGACCTACTGCCCACACGAGCCACCCCTCCTCCTTGTGCTGTACATAATAAAACATGGAATTTCCAGGTTATGGGAGGTGCCCTCCATCAAAGCCAGCACAGCCCACCTGATCCCAGCTTCAATGTATATAATGTTTCTTCATTCCCAAATTGACCCATTCAGGGCTCCAGGACCAAGCCATGCAGTAGATCACTGACAGAGATGTAAGTGTTTTGGGACATGCAGAAGGGAGATGGTTACATAGAATGTGAACGTATGCACTGCCCAAGATCTATGGTTAACTGGCAAAAATTATGTATACTGAATTACACATATACAACTATATATTAATCACAAATACGGAATTATAGTTGTAACACAAAGTATATAAAGATTGCAAAAAAGCAAATTTAAAACTATCGCCGTATCTGGTCAACAGCATTGCATACAAATTTCCACTGATGGTTTAGCAGTCAATTATTTGTGTGTTTTTGTGAGAGAAGGGACATATAGACATTGACTTGCTTTTTTTATTTCTTACTTTTATTTGTGATGGTTTTTAATCACATTTTAAAATTGATCATTAAAATAAAAATGAGCAAAAATTCTCATATATATGTATGTATGTGTGCAGCATATATGTGTGTATACATACATATATATGTATATATAATTGGTCCACGGAAAAGATATTTAATTCAATAAACCTCTAAACATAATAGTCCGACTATAAATCTTTCTACAGTTTTAATTAAAATACAATTAATCACTTCTTCCTCTCCTTTCCTTTCTCCAGTCCCTCCCAAGCCCCTTCCCTCCAACTCTGACTGTACGTTTTTAATGAAAGTTGGTTAAGGACAAAGGAATTGCAGAAAAACTGTAAGTCTTATGCAGAGACGTGTTTGTTGCAATGGCCCTGAAAGAGTTTACCTAGAAACAGCTTATGGTGCTGTAATACACAGAACACTCACTCTGCTGACGCTGGAGAGAGCAATTCTCACTTCAGGAGAAGGAAGACGCAAAGACCAAATGGGAAAAGATAAGGAAATACTGTGTGATGTGCAGTTGAAAAAGCGCACGACTGGCAGGTAGACGAAAAGGCGAGCTAGACAAATAGACAAAAAGCCGTCTGTCCTTTCTGTCCCCTGAGAAGACCTAGAGATAACGATACTCCAGAAGTGCAGAGCACGCCTAGCACCCAGTGAAAGACACAGAGAGAACACAATGAACCCGGAAGACAGACGGTGTACAGCAGGAAGAATGGTGGGGATGCTCCACCGGGGTTTAAAAGGCCCTTACCAACCAAATATTGACTGCCCACACAGCCGAAAGAAAAATGAAGGTAATAAAAAAAGTGTGAGTGATACTGAAGTAATCCTTGGTGACGCAGAAAAAAAAAATTAAGGAAAAAGGGAGGTCCCACACTGAACTGAAGCTGACGCATGTATAAGGGACGATAAACAGAAAAACATGTCAGCTCCCAGCACGATAAACCATTCAGCAAGAACCGTCAGTGAGCTCGGTGTGCCTGTCATGTCAGCACACAGCAGACAGGGACAAGAAGGCCGCTACAAATTCAAGGCCAAACAGCAAGGTCCAGGCCAGGCAGGGATACCCGGAGAGACTCTGTCAAAAGAAATAAAGAAGGGAGAAGTAAAGTAGAGTGAAGAGAAACGTCAAATTCTTGGATGAAATTTATTGAAGAATAAGATTTGTATGATTTCAAAATCAGTCACTGTGGGGAGATCCGGTAATCCTGAGTTTGATTTTAAAAAGTAATGACTACAGATTACCAGGAAGAAGAGATTGCTATTTTTAGGAAGACAATGGGCATCACAATGACTGAATGACAACTGGGTACAATCAGCAATTGGGCGAACTGTTATTACACTCCTCCTGACATAACGTGATGAGGATATTCTTAGCTAAAACAGTAAACCTGAACTGTCATAGGACAACAAAATAAATCTAGGCTGTCACAGTGGTGCAAAACTGGCCCATGCTCTTCTATGATGGCAACCGTGAAAGCCATAAAAAATAAACAGAAGGTGGAAAGGGACCCCGGAGTGGTCTCAGGGTGAAATGCCTGACACCTAACACCTTGTGGGCTTCATGGTTTTGCAAACGTGAGGAAGGTTCGAACTGGGAATACAGCTTAAAGAGCAAGGTCTTTGTCAAGGGTATCACAAACCCCTTTTCAGGAGCTACGGAAAACAATTGGCATTACCTTGGATGGGTTGATTACAATGTTTCTGGCTGAGCCGTGTTCGTCCCCAGTGAAGGCCGGCTGGTTGTTGAATCCCTGCTTTACATTCACGGCTGTAAGTTCATCCTGTTCAAGAGAACATATTGATTAAGCCGAGAACAGAAACACTTCAAGTTAATCCAGACACTGTAGCTGAGTAATACCTAAGTTCACTGATGTATATAAGAGAAAGCAGTTCAGAGGACAATAACCTATTTAAAAACCAATGCGTGCATGACAGATCAGGATCATGTTGAAATGTGCAGGGCATATAGGTTATCTCCACTGAGTCAATCTTGACTGCCATCTTGGAAGGATTAAAACCACCGTGGAAACATCTCTGGATGTGTCTAGTACAGGGTCCTTAGAGAACTTTCACTGATCAGGTAGGACTCACCCTGACTATGGTGGGTCATCCCAGGAGATGGATCCTGGACTTTAGAAAGGACAGAGAAAGCTGAGAGCAGCTCTCACTTCTGCTCTCTGAGTGTGGGCGCCTTATAAATAACTGCTTTAAGCTCACGGGGCCATGAGCTCCCTGCCATGATGGACTGTTATTACTTCAACCTTAAGCCAAAATCCTCCCTCCCCTAAATTACCTCTGTGTGGCATTTGGTCACAGCAGGGATAAAAATACCTACTGCAAATGCCCCACTCTTAACTCCTATTAACTCCTACATTATAACTTGGAAAAAGAAAAAAGTGAACAGCCCCTTCCACCACACACAGAAACAAGAGACTGTAGAGGATTTTTTAACTTTTTGTGGATAAATCGCTTTTATCCTTCTAGCATGTAAGTCCTGGGGATTGAACTCAGTCCAGTCACAAGGCCTGACAGCAAGCGCTTACCTGCTGAGCATCTTGCAACCCAAGATCATAAAATGTTTCAAGTGGAATTGTTATGAGAAGCTCATGGTTTGACTCTCCTCCCTTGCTGTCATATTTTTTAAATACTTCCTTATATGTATGTGCATGAGTGTTTTGCCTGCATTAATGTCTGTGCACCACAAGCATGAGGTATCTGTAGAGGCCAGAAGGCATCATAACAGGAGTTATAGATGGTTGTGAGCCGCTGTGTGGGTACTGGGAATCCAACCTAGGTCCCCTGGAAGAAGAGCCAGTGCTGTTACCTGGCCCACAGGATTATTTACATAACAAAGCTGTCCCACATGACTTACCCAAGGCTTGCTCACTCAGTCCACAGTGAGCCAAAGACAGAAATGATGGTTTCTAGTAATAAACTTTGTGGTAGTAAGCATACCCCACCATAACCTACAACTGGGGGAGTCGCTGGTTTTACATAGTCTGCTTCACTTAGTCCTTACCAACTCAGTTGCTATATACCAACTCCATTTCACAGGTAAGAAAAGCAGCATGTACTGTGCTAATGTGCCATCTGAGCAAAGCCAGCTCGGAAATGCTGTCCTCAGGATGATCCCACACAACAAAGCAACATTCCCCTGACACCCAGAACAAATGCCACATGAAAATGTGGTCTAAAAATACAATGCTACTCCTACGGTCCTTAAAATGACCTCCTGAATAGTTGTGAGAACACTTTTCCACAGTTACAACACAGCAAAAAAAGAAAAAGAAAATAGGCTGGAATGGTAATTATTACTAATTATTACTATTACTATTATTGTTGGTGTTGGTAGTAGTAGTAGTCGTCGTCGTCGTCATCGTCGTAGTAACAGTAGTAGTATGTTTGTGTTCATTTTTGTTTTTCAAGACAAGGTTTTTCTACATAGCCCTGCCTGTCCTGGAATTCACTCTGTAGACCGGCTGGCCTCAAACTCAAGAGATCCACCTGCCCCTACCTCCTGAGGCAGGGCTGAGACTAAGGCCTGCGTCGGCATACCTGGCTAATAGCCTGTAATTTTAGAAATTAAAAACAAAAAGTACCCTCCTTGCCCTGCCCAGATGATCATGGGCACAGGCTAAATCCGACCTTGAAAGTATAGAATGGCAAAAAGACAGCTGGAGGAAATGAGGCAAGAGATCGGCTTGGTGAACTGGGCTAATGGTCACCATGGCACAAAAGAAAGACTGGCAGGCACCTGCTGCAAACGAGAAACAGAAGAAACTGTTCCAGGAGCTGCTGGGATCAGTCAAAAATGGTCACCTTGGCTAAGGAGCCCGACCAGCTAGAACATGCCATGCAAATGCATTGTGTGTGCTTTTATGAGCACCTTGGCTGGCCGCTGCTTTGGCCACTTTCAAAAGATCCCAATACAGCGGACATAGTTCTAAGGGACTCCAGTCTCCTCTCAGCTGTGGTGGCCGCTTAACTGAGTGATCCACGCAGAAGACAGATTGCTCAACCCTGTCCAAAGACATCTCAAACGGATCACCTATTTTCAAAATAACTATTTAAAATTTTAAGACAAAAGTATAATGCATATTTTTAAGTCAGGTAGATTTTTGATCAACGTTAAAAGGCGATTAATAAAAGTTTCTGTACTCTTAGTGTCTAAAGCACCAAGGGTACAACTGGTGTCACAAGGAGAGTATCACAGGAAAACTCGTTGTGCATTTGCCTGTGATTTGCCATGTTGAAAAAATGAACGACAGTATATTTTTTACTCACAAAGGCTGTGACTTAAAGCTCAGGAAGAAATACTAGGCTTTTGAGATTAATTGATTTTACAGTCTTCTTTACTTTCTACTCTCAAGTGACACCACTCTCTTAGACCCCGCCCCCTTTGGGTATGGCCACCTCAAGTAGGGTTACTACAGAAACAGGTAAAAACCAAGAGCACTGCAAGCAACATGTGCATAGATGGTCTATTTTCTGAAGTACCTGAAAGGAACAAACACTGATGGCAAAAATCCAAACACGACTCACACCCAAATGTTTACAACTGTGGACAACATTTCTCAAACTCCAAGGCTGCACCCTCAGATGCCCCTGTAAAAGAAAATCACCCACTCCGACCCCCCAGGCATCTGCAGAACCAACTCTGAGAGCCCAGGTCAGGATAGTGGAAGCATTCGGCAGCTTTAGGTGACTTTGACAAAAGGAGGTATGTGTTACATGCGTTCAGACAAGAAGCTTTTATACTCTTCGGCAAGCTTTGCCAAGATTGATTAGGTATAATTAGAAAAGAGTCCAAATTTTGGAACTGAATGCTTCTACACTGCCAAGCCAGTGCTATCTGTAAGGGACACAAAATAGCTACCTCCCTGTGAGCCTTGAACCTCTTCAAAGACTTTTCTAATAGATGAGTAACAACCATCAACTGTTACAATGATTCTCCTTGCAAACACAGGGAGAAAGATCACAGCCATTACCTTGCAGTCCCAGAAAGCATTAACCCTACCATTTGCTCATAAATGGAACTTCTTTAGGTAGGTAACAAAGGTAACAAAGTTATTCCAAAAGTAGCCAGAATGTGGAAAAGGGAAGGCTCCTACACTTCTTCCCATTGCTTTAACTAAAATGCAAGCCTTCTGCGGCGAGTACAACGCCAGCATTTCAGAGAGGAAGGCAAGAGCAATCTGAGTCCCAGCCTGAGCTACATGCTGATATCTTGGAAACAAGAAAATACAGCAGAAGCCTTAAAGCAAATTTAGGGGAAAAAAGAAAGAAAAAACAAACGCAAAAACAAAAACAAAGCAAAAGCCTATAAGAATACTATGTTAACAGAGAAAGCTAGTGCTTACACTCATCTATACATTTTCAAAATATATTCTATATAGACAGAAAAATAAGACATTAAGGACTCCTAATGCAGCCATAAAATCTCACAGATTTACCCTGAAGTTCCTATTTTTCTAGATCACTTTAAAAGCAATCTTTTCATTTCCATAAAATTATTTCATCAAGGCAGTGAGATGGCTCAGCTAGGAGAGGCGCTTAAGTACAGACCTAAACTGCCTGAGCTCCATCCCCAGGATCCTTAAGGTAGCAGGAGAGACCCAACTCCCAAGAGCTACCCTTTGGACTCCACATGTGTGCCCACCACACACTCATGCACACACATTTTTTTTTCTTAAGTAAAAGAGATCTCTTTGGAGAACTGAGCATATTTTGATGCCAGTCTGGAAACTACTTAAGCTCCTTCTCATCCAAGAAACAAAACAAAAAGGCCCAGTTTAGCACATACTCATTCCAAAGACCATGTGAAGGGCAGATCAATAAATAGCACACAAACACGTGTGCACACGCACACACCCACTCTTATCCTTTTCCCAACTCACCATCTAATACACAGAGCCATACAGACACTCCCAATGGTCTTGATCACCTAATCTTCTAACAAACTTAGGGACCATTTAAGGAACTGGGATAAGGGATAAAGGGATATCCTGAAGGGATATTCAGAAGGGATAAAGACAACAGAAAAGCAGAAAACTATCCATTTAACTGCTACTCGGGGAGACTAGTTAACCCATTATCTTACCAAAACAAAATTTAATAAACAGTTTTATAATTACTCCTGTTCTGTACCTCTCTCTCCAAAAAGCATTCTCTCTGACCCCAGAGGTTATCTGCTGACCCCTGTTAGAAAAAGCTAACATCCATGCTTGCATGGCATGATGTTCAGAACTGGAGAAGGAATGATAAACCCCTTCCTGGTCAGGGTTTAAAGTCATCGAGCAGCACACAAGGTTAATAGTATAAGTGACCTGAAACATTAAGGAAGGATCTCTCACTCCCACACTTCATCATTAATTAGAATGCTTCTCACACTCCCTCCTTTGAAGTATTCTAAGGAATGCAGGCCCAGTTACTGCCTGTCACTCATTTTGCTTCTGTCCTCCCTACCTCCTAGTTGTACGCAGTCTTCCTGAAATAGTTTCCTTATCTTCATAGCCTTATACAACAGGCTTTCCCTTTTTCTACTCTCCAAAGGACCTAAAGAAGGGTCTATCATAATTCTATACAGATCTTAAATAATGCGGGGCCTTTTCTCTACCAGTCTCTACACTTTTCTATGTCTGAAACCGCAAAGCCTCAATGAAGACCAGTGGTCCAGTCTGGCTGATACTCTGTATGCTAGAATCTTACAGATCTGCGTTAGAAGGCAGAGCTCATACACAGTATTAGGACCAATTAACAGACCTCTCTATAGCTCATTTCTTTGTTTCAAAGGAAACAAGAATAACTCACAGGGCTAACGTCACATAAGATAAAATGTTGCAGAGTTTAGCACTGTGCCTGATCCATTATTAATTGCTCTATTTTTTAATATTTTAACTTGCATTTAATCTACTTGACAATTTCATGCATTTTAACCTATATGCCTACATCATGCCACTGCCTCTGTTCCACCCCTTACATTATTGTGAAGTCTTTTGAATTTCACAAACTATAACTTAGGCTCCCCCTCCATTCAATCAACAAGTAATTATAAATACAGCACTGAACTAAAGACTAGAGGATCCACCATAGGCAAATGGCAGGTGGGGCATATACCCCAAAGAAACACTCTGTCTGCTCAGAGAACAAAGGAGCATTTAACTCAATCTTGGAAGTCAGACATGTTGGAAAGGGGCCTTTAAGATGAGCTCTGATTTTGAAGGAGTTTCCCTTCTCTAAGAAGGCCCTTGCAATGCCAAAGTTCTGACCTCTTTTATGAAGAGACACCACATTAACACAACAGAGAGTGTGAAGGATCTCCAGCATTCTGTGTAACTCATAAGGCAACTATGCATACATACAAATGTATAACCAACATCTCATTTAAAGGTATAAATTTAAAGGTGTCTAATAATCCAGAGAACAGGAAAGGGAACAAGAAGAACAAACTCCACAGTAGTCACAGTAAATGCTAACTGAACAGTTGTGGAGTGCTCAAGCTGAGGTATTACCAAGTGGACCCAGAAGGGAAGAAAAGAAAAGCCCGGCTACATGCTGTACTTTAAAATTAGGTGACACTTGGAAGACAAATAATTTGCTAGTAAATGGACAAAGCAGACATATACAGTCTAAACAATAAACGTAAGAATGCTCAAGTTAACATCAAATAAAATAAACTCCAAGACAAGGAGAATTACCAGCAATAAGAAGAGGCACGTCATCACCATAGGTTCAGTTCATCGGAAGAGTAACAGTCATGGATGAGGCACATGCAATGAAGAAATACAGAGGGAAAACATGACTGAAGTCTATCGAGTTGGGAGGAATGGAGAATACTGTCACTTAGGGAACAGGAGCAAAGCTGCAGCTAGAAGCTGGTTCTGGAGCCCTAAAGATGGAGAGAATACACAGGGTGTGGTGGGCCACAGAGGGAAGTCTGTCTCTATCATAGACATTAAAGGTTCTAAGCAAGGTAAGCAAGGGGGTAGCAGCCGATCATACAGGTCTGCAGTGAGAACAGCTGCTCAGAATTGGGTGAGGATAACAAAGGCATGTGGAAATAACAATCCACAGGCCAGCGGGTTCTGAGTTAGCACCTGCTTACGGGTAACAACTCAAACCTAGGTAGGGTGGGGGATGCTCAGGGAGAAAGGAAACTGAGAAGGGCCAAGGGTCTAAGACAGACTGGGGAAAAGCCCAATAGAAATCTAACAGATAGAGAAGGACACTGAGTCTGCATGGCCATTCCAGGAAAAGGAGGAAACCTGAGAGAGCAACACTGTCAAGTGCTTCTGGGAAGTGAACACCCCTGCAGACCGAATTCTGAAGGCCCCACAGCCACACTGGAGGGAACAGAAAAGACAGCAAGTTCACAGAAAGCTTCTAGAAACATTTGGAGAAAGAAGAGTGAAATCAGGAAATGGGCTCATAGGGTAGAGGGAACTTTAAAACGTGTGCTTGTGGGGTGCTTCGCTGACACCGGGAAGGAGAACAGGAAGGAAACAAGCTCAAGAAAGAAATGATCCCTGAGTCTGCATGCAAGACAACACAACTATACTCTGCCAAATCAGCCCGGACGCTCGAAAGACGGAGAGTGACTGTACACAGTGTTCAGTGATGAACTGGGCCCAGAGCAGGGCGGGGACCTCGAAGCCCTAGTCTCTAAGAAGTGTGCATATGGCCTCGTATCTTTGTAGAGGTAAGCAAGTCAAACAGGGTCATACTGAATATGTGGATGTGGGTGTAGCAGGTTACTGTCCTGATAAAAAAGGAGGTACAAGCAGAGGAAGGACAGTGGAGCAAACACTGGGGGTTCTCTGGCTCTACACCAAAAGGGTCTGGACAAACAGAAAGACCCTGCCTGAGGTGCTGAGTGACCGTGGCCTTGCTGATGCCTTGGTTCCAGCCTTCTAACCTATGAGAAAACAATGCCCAGTGTTTTAGGCTGTCCAGCAGCCCTAGGAATCTAGACTAAAGGACTTCTACCACACTGCCCCTGAAGTCAGAATCCAAGCCATATGGCAGCAGTGTGGAAGCCATTACTCCAGACTACAGAAGCTGAGACCGCGGTTTTGCAGGAGGGACCGATTTTTATCTGCACTCCTTGCTTGACGCATCATCAGCCCAGAACCATCCAGGAAGTTATTAAAACGGAGATCAACCATGGTTATGCATGATGGTGAAAACATTATAACCAGCCTCCTTAAGAAGGCAGGACTCCTGTAAAGAGGAACTTTTCCTTTCCCTTGGCCTCGTCATCTATAATACCAGGGTCACATCCACATCAAAGTCACACCGGAAAGGCTGGCTTTATCTGTCTTCCATCATCAACACTACTATTAATATTCACCTCCCATCCTATCCATACCTGCAGCCTGACAACCACAAACTATGGGACCTGAAGTAAAATCAAAGGATAAACCTGGCATAAAACAGCAAGCGCGACCTGCATACCTATGCCTACCGGAAGCGGAAGAAAATGTCTTTTCTCAGCTGGGCAGTGATGGCACACACCTTTGATTCTAGCACCCAGGGGGCAGAGAGGCAGGCAGATCCCCGAGTCAAGGTCAGCCTGGTCTACAGAATGAGTTCCAGGACAGCCAAGGCTACACAGGGAAACCCTGTCTCAGAAAACAAAAAAAAAAAAACAAAAAAAAAAAAAAGTAACTAGTAAATGTCTTTTAATATTGGTAACAGTGACACCTCTCTCCCTGATATCTGGGCAGTACACACACGCCTCATGTAACTCCTAAGTAACTTAGGCACTATTTTTACATATTGAGAAACTGAGGCTGAGTCCTGGGTAGAAGTGACGTTTAGGTATTACAATGGTTTGCGCCTTAAGTGCCCACCTCAGGGACCTCTTGAAAACACAACTCTTCAGACAACTGCTGGTAACAGTAAGGAGCTGCGTCTTTGGCTACCACTGTTGTTACAAATCAGGTCCATAGAGAAAGTAAGGCCTCTGAAGCAAGCAGTGTTTCCAACTAATCTACCCCAGCATCCTGGCTCCCTACTCCTCTTCTGCAAAATGGCGGTAATGTGAACTTCAGACTGCCGATGTGACATGGTCAGAGCAGTAACTGGCACACGCTGACTATTTTTAACACAGAATCATCCCCAGCATCACTGTCATGATCTCTATATGGCCAGCACACACAAGTCCAGCCACACGCGTGACTGAGTGCTTAGAAACTCTTGAAGGATTAAACGGAAATGTCCACCGCAGGGGAGTACCAAACACAAACTCAGAGTGCCAATTCCCCCTCAACAACGGCCTTCACTCCAACCGGAGTGGCCAAGCGAGGCTGGCATTTCCTCTCTTGTTTTAAAGCTGGAGAGCCTTTGACACCAATTACATCTAAATACAGTATACTTAGCATTTATTTCACTCATTTAAATAATTGTATCCATTAATTCATACTCAAACCCCATTCAAATGCCTGTCACCCACTGATCTCAAACACCTGGATGTGGCTCGCAGAAAGATTCCAGGAGAACCGCAGGAGGAAAATACTTGAACTTTTGGATTTGCATATGCATAAGGCAGGAAAGGGAACTTAAGTATCTGCTAGCTTACCCTCCCCAGATTTAGACACAAAAGATGGCTCTCTCTCTAGCTCCTCCACAGCTAAAGAGTGCAACAACCGGATGATCCTCCCATTGCAAACTTCCCAGTGTAAGTTCTTCCTTCCATCCTATGTCCCTCAGCCTTTACTGTGGCCGTATGTAAGGTGATCTGAAGGCAGGGGCAACAAATACCAGCCTGGGCGCATGTTCACGGATGCTACTCCTCCAGTTAACTGGAGTCCCTGCCTCAGTTTGGCTGTCTTTGGTTCCTCTCTCCCCATCCTTATGTACACCACTACCCCAGTGCACCCCTGTGGGAAGTAGCCATGCTGTGGGAGGGCAGAGCAGTTTCTCTTAGTGGGAGTGGTTGGGTTCGTTCATCTGAGGTCAGCTGTTTGCAAACAGAGCGACCAACTGAAATCTGGAGTCAAGGAAAACAAATCTCCCCTAGCCAGCATAAATACATAAAAAGCACCAGCGTGAACAGCTGACCTCCGCCGGTGCCTCTTAACCTCTCCACCCTTTCCATTTTCAGGAAGCTTGCTCATTCCCACATCTTCAGCCACGCTTAATTCAAGCCTGCCAGGCAGCTCTAGAGCTATCAATCGTCACCAAAGCATCCCATAGCAAGGCCAGGAACAGGTTTTCAGGGAGACACTTAGAGAGGGGACCAGCAGAAAGGCAACGCTTTGTGGACCCTTTCCGTACTGTGAGACTAACCAGCGGACCGGCTAAAGTCAGCTAGAATTTTGGGGGGCAGGTAGGAGGGAGGGTCTGACTTCTCATTTCAACTCAACAATGAACTAACTGCTAATTTGAATGCCTGACGTGTCACTACAGATCTAGCACAAATGGGTCACTGTGAGGACTTCATGTAACAGGACCCTGGACACAAGCTTAACAGTGTCCCAAGAAATCTGAACACTCTTTCCACATACCCTCTTTCTTTTCTTTTCTTTTCTTTCTTTTTTTTTTTCCTGCCAATTATCACCAACTGCCACTTCTTCCCCAGTTCTATTTAGGCTCATTTTTACTTTGTGGTTTGGTTACTGAAACCACCTTTCTCACAACTTCCTGGGCTCTACTCTCTCCCCCCGCACTGAATTTATTAGGCATGAACTACTGAAGCGATTTAACCAAGTGCACTCACTGCCATTCCCCACCTTCCCCCACCATCCCTTACCATCCCCCACCATTCCTTACTATCCCCCACCACCCCCCACCACTCCCTACCATCCCCCACCAGCCCTTACCATCCCCCACCATCCCTTACCATCCCCCACCACTCCTTACCATCCCCCACCATCCCCCACCATCCCCCACCACCCCTTACCATCCCCACCATCCCCCACCACTCCTTACCATCCCCCACCACCCCCACCACTCCTTACCATCCCCCACCAGCCCTTACCATCCCCCACCAGCCCTTACCATCCCCCACAAGTAAGCTGCCAAGTCCAGCAATGGCCCAGCTCCACCAAGCCTGATTTGAAGAGCCCACCCTGCCTGCCCCTCCATGCCCTGCCAGCACCCTGCAGTGTCTCCAAGCATCCAGTCTCTCATTACTGAACTCACACAGCACCTTCAGCTTCTCTCCATAGGAAGCATAGCAATTACAGGCTCCAAAGTCCAGTCCCAGCCTAGTGTTGAAGATGGCACTGGAGAGGTCAGTGTTTCTGGTGCCTCGGTTTCTTCCTTTATAAACGGCTAGTTCCACTCATCTCCAAGATGTTAAAGACTGGCATACACCCAGCTACGCGAAGCACTCAGTAAAACCAACCCAGTAAATACTGCCTATTATAATGTAACTGGCACTTCACATACTACTGAATTATATATCAGTCCTCGATCGTAACATTAAAAAGAATTATGTCATTTTTGAAACTGTTTTGAGTGGGTCCGTGACCTGGACACAGACTTGCAAGTGGTAGTAGGCAGGCTGATACCAGTCCTGGTCCTCAACAGACAACGTGACACAAGGACCACAAGGACCACAAGGGACAGCACAGCAAGGTGGCACTGCCGCTAGGGCAAGCAGCATTTCGCTTCTCTGGCAACCTGTTTTTATTATATATTTATACCAGATTAAAATTTAATTCTAAAACAATCTCGTCCCTCACTGCAGCTACTCTGAGGAGCACTCTTCTCAGAGAGATGGACAGCAGGCTCCTGTTTCCTTTCTACACCCCCATATCAGCCAGCACAGTGGGCAGCATACGGCAAGCACAGAGAAAATGAATGCATAATCTCAAAAAGTTTGATTATTTAACAATCTCTAAGCAAATTTCCGATAGTATTAAGGATTTAAATAGTAGCTCCAATTCACAAAGAAATCTTCAAAACAGTTGGCATTTCATTTAAAATAAAACCAACTGACTCACAAAGTATTTTCCACACTGTACTGCACAGTAGACAGCACTGTGTGTAGCCCTATGAAATCTGAGCGATGTCGGAACTGCCTTTCCTTGTAGAAAGGGGAAGGACTGTCTGGCACCTCCTTGGCCTAGTGTTTCATAGGTCCTCCTCACCTTTAAGAGAACAGCACTTTAACAAAAACGATCCCAACAACACTTCAGATACATCTGCTCCTGGTAACACGTCGCTCTCGCCAGTGCTTTCTTTAACAGTCCTGTCAGTCACCTCAGTGGATCACTCCACGATTTACATGATTGTGAGAGGTTCGCAACTGTTCCAGGACCCCATTCACAAGGCTGCATGGAGAGCGAGGCACTGCATGTGGCTGTTGGACAAGTTGTTGTTGCCACAGAAAAACTTGGCATGACCAAGGTGACTCGGGAAATGTCTAGAAAATTCAAGGGAGCCCCATGGAAGTCACATCTCTTCAGCTTTCTCAAGAGGGGACCAAAACCACCCCACCTCTGAAATGCTCCGTCTCTGCCTCTCGGGCTCTTCTGCCTTCCTCCACCAGGTTTTGTCACTTCCTAGTTCCTGTCCTAAAACACAAGTTCAAGTATACAGATTCAACACATTCTTACCTAAGAGAAAAATAAGCAATTCCTCTCAATTCCTCCCAACATGGTGTCCAGTTTCCCACCTCTTATGCCAAGCACACTGGGATCCCACCACTCAGGAGGCGGAGCAGGTGCCTCTAGTTCCAGGTGAAAACTCTATCTATCTGTCTGTCTGTCTATCTATCTACTATCTATCTGTCTATCTTCTATCTATCTATCTTCTACTATCTTCTTTCTATCTATCGTCTATCTATCTTCTTTCTCTCTGTCTGTCTATCTATCTATCTATAATATATCTCCCAGGAAAATAGAATATATCAGTAGTCTCAGATTATACTTGAGAGATGAAGTCAGGAAGATTCGGTGTTAGGGGGCCAACCTGGGCTACATGAGATGGTCTAAGACACAAGAAGGGTCTGGAGAGATGGCTCAGCGGTTAAAAGCATCAGCTGCTCTTCCAAAGACCCAGGTTCAATTCTCAGCACGCATACGGTAGCTAAAAACTGTCTGCCACTCCTGTTCTAGGGGATCCAAAACCCTCTCCTGGTCTCCACATGCACAAAGAACACAGGGATACCTGCAGACAAAACATATACAGACAAATAAAAGTAAAAAATAGTAAATCTTAAAAAAGAAAGGACGGAAGGATGGGAGAGTTCCTATCTCTGTGCTCAAAATTTCTGCCCAGGCCTTCTCCATCCAGCCTGGGAACCCATTATCTCCGAATGCTTATAAAAGGAACAGGCCATCGGTGGTTTATTCCCATCGGCACCTTTGAGTGAGTCTGGTATCTGGTGCTCAAATGAGGTATGCTCCATTCACAAGTTCTCAAAAGCAAGAATCATTTCTTCCACATCCAGGCACCGCTATACCCTGTACCCCGTTGAGACTTAGCAGATTTCTAATACAATTTGCTGATGATGACTGTTGCCCCATTCTTAGATCCATCATTCCTTTACAACATACCATCTCTCACAAGCCCCTGTGTACAGGACTTAGGTGGCTGGGGCCGACAGAAGCAAAGGTGAGCAATCACACACTGCACTAGATGCTAAGCAGGAAGCTATCACTTTGTAACGATAAGGGAATCAGGCAGGCAGCAGGGGATACGGGAGCACAGGTCCCAAAGACAAGATTATGAAACAGACCCCCCTCAAGATTTTAACTGGCCTCTTGGACCACTCATCGCAGGGGAGTTCACTCTGCAGAGCTCCATTTCTCAGAGCCAGCAGGCAACCCTAGCATTTGCCAAGTCTCATGCCATCACAGGCGTGCCTTATTTACCCCACACCTACAAATGTTCAGCTTCCACTAAGGTAAATTTCAATGTTGATTCTTCAGAGACTTCTAGAATTGAAAACACCCAGAAAAAAAAAAAAATCCCCTCCTCTTACCTCATTTCTCCACCCTTAGGGAAAAACTAAAACTCAATTTCTCTGAGGCACACTGGTTTGGGGATCAGCATCAATCTATCTGCCCAACAGCCTAAGCCAGTGGTTTTCCAAGTCAGAGACCTCTGGGCTCTAAGAACTTCCCAGCTCCTTCCCCTTGAGAAGGCAGACTATCCTCATGTTCTGCAATCAAAACAACATACTACATGGGACAAATGCAAACCAGTTATGAAACCCCACACATTCAGGAGATTCGCAAAAATGGAAAACACTTTTTTTTTCATCAATTCTTTTTACTTGAGAAGAGTTGTTTCTCATTTTAAAAAAATCTAAGCCTGAAGGTACACACGTACATCACAGAAAGTTTGTTCAGCTTGGAGGTTTGATTGCCAGCATCATACACACACCAAGAATAAGTAAAATTAGCCCACCCTTATATTTAAATGAGTAAATACAAAATATATTTTTCAAGTTTTTCTGATTTCCGAAATTTTTGTAAGTATTAAGAAATACGACTAGCCAATAGAAACCAGCTTTGAAAGGGATCTTCAAGGCTTAAGATTGTAACGAGATCCCAAAAACACGTTTGGGAAGCTCTGGCTTACACTAAGCGTGCTAGAAACATTTCTATTCCAAAGTTGCCTTTCTCGGGGTAGGCAGGCTACTCTAAATTCTGCAGATTCTCACGCCATCTCCCTAGGCTCACATCAACTCTGCCAAATCTGCTACGTGAGCTACTGTTGAAAAATACCATTCTGCTCCCCTCACGAGCTCCCCGAACACGCAGGACAAAAAACATCTGTGTGGAATCTCAAAATATGTGAATGAGACTTTATTATGGATCTAACTATATATGAAACCAACCTCAATTAGATAGATAGGCTCTAAATCCAGTGACAAGTGTCATCATGAAGAAGCCCTGAGCAGAAGAGGCAATGGGAGGCTGTGTGGAAATGAAAGAAAACACTACTTGTAAAGAAAGAAAGGGGAGGGAAGGGGAGGGGAGAGGAGGGGAAGGGAGGGGAGGGGAGGGAAGTGAAGGCAGGGGAGGGAAGGGGAGGGAAGTGAAGGCAGGGGAGGGGAGGAGAGGGCAGGGGAGGGGAGGGGAGGGGAGGGGAGGGGAGGGGAGGGAAGGGAAGGGAAGGGAAGGGAAGGGAAGGGAAGGGAAGGGAAGGGACGGGACCAGGGAAGACCTGAAAGACCCACCTGGCAAGGCAAAACTCGAAGAATTCTTCCCCAGACCTTCCAAGGGTCTCTGGCACCCTGATTTCTTTTTTTTTTTTTTTTTTTTTTTTGGTTTTTTCCCCCCCCCCCCCCCCGGGAGCTGGGGACCGAACCCAGGGCCTTGCGCTTCCTAGGCAAGCGCTCTACCACTGAGCTAAATCCCCAACCCTGGCACCCTGATTTCTGATTCCCCATTGAAACTATGGGAAAATAAATTCCTGCTGCTTTAAGCCCACTTCCCCAGCCCCAACACTTTGTAGTAGCTTCTTATAGTAGCCACAAGTAACAAAGAAGTCACCCAGGGGCCTCTGTGACTCTAGGAGCTACTCTGGCCTTTGTCACCTTAAATCTCATATCTAAACACCACCACAGGGACCCCTGCCCCAGGACTTGACCCCCCACTTTCCTCTCCACTTCAGAGCAAAGCAGTAAGTCTAGGCTCAGAGCCTGTGCTGCTGCTCTCAGAGATCCTTGGAGCAAGCTGGTCCCTCACTCTGCAAGCACCACCGACTCCTACATAAGCTCCAGATTCAAATCCTTCTCTATCGTGTTCTATCAGAAAATGGGTCACTTTCTACTGATCCCACAGCAACCTGAAAAGCGTTTAAGCCACACTGTTCCTCATTTACCTGTCTATCATTTCCTCCATCCCCGTTTCTCCACTCCAGAACTAGGTGGATCCAGAAAGGTCTAGAGTGTAGGGCTATGTGGTGTGGTACCCAGAGCACATCAGTAGTTCCTCTGGCTTCTACCCACTACATGCCACACGCATGCTCAGACACGACAACCTAGTGTCTCCAGATACCGGCCCAGGGGAAAATAAAGACAAAGAAAACCTGCTGCAGGTTGAAAGCTGCAGGGCTCTGGATCTAACGGTCCTCCTGCTACATACAATTGTGTCCATTCATTAAAAACAAAAACATTCTGTAGGTGTGAGCCAGGGATATAGCAGGAAATCAGATTTGGGTCCTGTCCTCATTAAGCCCAAGTTGGCAAAGAGCCTGAAGAGTGCTCAATACACCGGCTGAATCCATTTGGCATGCACACGTACAGTGACGTTCCCCTCATGACACGGAAAATAAAACCCAACAATGGAAACTGCCTCTTCCTCGGGGCCAGAGTGTTCTGCAACTAAGGTGGATCCACTTTCAGGTATGTCCAACTGCCCTGGTAACACTGTTATCTGCGAAGCTGACACAGCTGTTGCCAAAAAAAAAGAACACACAAAAACGACAACAAGCAAACCTCACTGGTAAGCAATGGTCCCAGTAAACAAAGCCAGAAATGCCTCCTCCAGAGCTACATCCCCAGAGGTAGAGACACGACTTGGGGTGACTTGGGGTATTTAGAGGAAAAAAGAAACAGAAGCTCTCTAAATGGAAGGCCAATAATATAAGGACAAATCAGGGGACACAAGTGCCAGCACGGATCTACTGTGGCAAGTCACTTTATGGGAGCTGAGTTTCCCCGATGTTGTGGAGAAACTGGTACAACCCACCTGTACCACTCAAAGGCATGGCTGCCACACATGGTGCAGACCTACAGACCATCCTTCTCCAAGGCTGAGAACAAGGCTTTTCCCTCTTCCATCAAAACCCCTCCAGTCACCAGGGTCAGGGGGATATCAAGGAAGAGACCCTTACCCTCTCAGAGAAGAAGGGGAAGGGAGATGGGAAAAGGATTGTGGGAAGGGTGACTGGGAAGGGGGGGGGGGGGGCAGTGAGGGTGATGTAAACTGAATAAATAAAAATTAAGTAATTTAATTTAATTTAAAAAGAAACAACAAACTCCCTACTGCCAAAAGCAGAAATAAAGGTGACTACTGCTTAGCTTCTCTTGCCTTCCATCTGGTGCCCTCTCTTACCCATGCCCCACACTGAGTCTGAAAATAAGGATTCTGATAAGTTAGCCACAACTGGGGGGGGCGGGGGGGAGTGGAGGAGTGGGGGAGTGAGGGGGAGATTCTTTGAGAGTGCGAAATGCCACAGTGACTTTCTCCAAGAATCTGGTACCTGACTCCAAAATAAATAGAGGGTGGACCTCCACTGTTTACTTCCCAAGAACTACAGGGAACATCAATACCCCCAGGTCAGCCCATCAGCTTATGGCTTTCTCACATGGGGCTGTTCACCCACACTTTGTGTCAGCTCCTTCAATGGCTCCAAGATGGCTGCAGCTTCTCCAGGTACCCTCTTACTACCCTTGCAAACAGGGGGAATGGTGGACTTTTCCGGGCATAAGGAAAGGGCTTCCTCCTTCACGTGTATACTCATCAATCAGAGAGGGAAAACGGCCTTCCGCCGCAGTCCTGCAGTTGACTCCCACTACACCTCTAATCTAGAGTGAAGGTATGTATGCTTAGTCAGGGCTGAAAAATGATATGGAGAATGAAGACCTGGTGGGGTTTTTCTTTTGATTTTGTTGTTGTTGTTGTTGTTGTTATTTAAGTGGGGGGGACAAGAAAGGAAACGCAGAGTGAACATGGTAGAAGTGTTTGCCTTCTAGAAAGCCTGGCAATCAGACTTCAATTTAAAACAAAAGGAAGGAGAGCCTCGTGGCCAGCACTTGCCAACGTGCGTGGTGTAAGTACTATACTCCTGCTATGAACGCCTTCAAGGGATGAACCTGACGTTAGCTCACAAAAACGCCTCAATTTTCATGGCAGCTGGTAAAAGCTGGCTGCGACACGACACCAAATTAGACCTCACATTCGATTTTAAAAGTGTACATGCTCCTTCACACTGAGCCACTCTGAATGTCACACAGTACCGATGGCAGAGATGGGAGCCCTGACCTCAAACCTGCTGTTCCTGTCAGACTCACAGGTCCACAGGCACCTCTGGGAAGGGAGTCACAGAAGTGCAGCCAGCTGTCTCCTAGGGACAATACAACGCATGTCGATAGAACGAACCAGGCCTAGAAGGTAATCGTAACCGGTACGGTTTCTTTTTCAACTCAAACCTCTCTACCTTGGGGCAGGGGAGGGCTGGGAGAGCAAAGGTCTCTCATAGGAAAAAAGGAGGGACAGTGAACATGAATTCTGTGGGTGGGCTATGGACAAGGCTAGGCAGGGTCCTGTCATGTGCGGTGTATAAAGGTTCCTCTTCCCAGGTGCGAGATGTCATCAAGGGCTTCGCCCTCAGGTGGTTAACTGACTAAAACCAGGAAGGGCTTCTCAGCACAAAGACTGGGAAAAGCTTGAAGCACAGGAAGGGGAAAGTCAGAGGAGCCCAGGTGCGCGACATCAGGGATTCTGGGCTGTCAACCAACAGCGATCACACTGGAGAGATCCCAGCTACTAGGAAGGCTGAGTTAGGATGCTCCCGGGAGCCCAGGAGTTTGAGTACTAACTTCAAACCACTTAGAAGAAAAAGGATAAAAGAAAAGAAGACTAGTAAGAGCACCAGTGGAAGGGGAAGCCCTGGGTCCTGCTAAGACTGAACCCCCAGTGAACTAGACTGTTGGGGGGAGGGCGGCAATGGGGGGAGGGTTGGGAGGGGGACACCCATAAGGAAGGGGAGGGGGGAGGGGGATGTTTGCCCGGAAACCAAAGAATTATTATTAAGTATTAAATAAATTTAAAAAAAATAAAAAATAAAAAAAAGAAAAGAAAAGAGGAAAAACAGAACAATAATACTAAAGGCCCATTTTTACAAAGCCAATCAAGACTGACTAATAATATTTTGGGTTTCTTTCTTCCAAGGCAAAAATACTTGTAAGGCTAACATTACAGAGTGAGATGCAGATTAGCACCAAAAAGAAGAAATTAAAATTGCCAATCCAGTGCTACTGGCCCAGTGGTATGGTTTAAAAGTATTCCCCAAGATTCCGATTACCCTAATGCTAGAGAGCTCAGAGGTGGGTCCTTTGAGAAGTGAGTAGGTCGGTCACCATCTAGGCTCCATCTCCCACCTCTGCCACATCAGATGTCTGGAAATGGGTGGGTACCAAAAGTAGGGCATCCCACTCTTGATCTTGTGCATCTGTGAAATGCCTTTCATCATTCTATAAAGTACAAAGAAGCCCCCCACTCATCAAATGACAACCCCTCTATGCTGGATCTCCAACCCTTCAAGACTGTGAAAATATCTTTCTCTTCCTTAACTAAAAAAAGTTTAAGTACTTTAAATCTATAAAGTACCCAGGACTCTGTCATGGTTTTACAAAACGGACTCAAAGACACATTTTTAAGTAGGAACTGTGCTTTTGTTGTTGTTGATTTAGAGAGGGTTTTTTTTCCCCCTCATTAGTACGTTTCCTAAGGCATTAAGGAATGAGAATAATTGCTAAACGCCCTGTCACTGTGGACCAGCTTTAAGAATTGACCAGTGATAACAAAAAGTGTTTTTACTTCTCTCCATGCTGAACAGGGCAGCTTTCCTTCAGTGCACAGGGACTTGAAGCTTCAGCCACTTTCATCCCGTTCATACTGCCCACTCCACCACAGCATGGCCAACCTTCCCAGGGAAGCTCAAAACCGTTCTCTAAAGTCTGAGAACAAAGAGCAGGAGACCCCCATGAGTCTGGTTTTGGTTTGGTTTGTTTGTTTTTTTAGATTTATTTATTATACATAATAGTACACTGTAGCTGTCTTCAGACACACCACAAGAGGGCATCAGATCCCATTACGGATGGTTGTGAGCCACCATGTGTTTGCTGGGATTTGAACTCAGGACCTCTTGGAAGTGCAGTCGGTGCTCTTAACCACTGAGCCGTCTCTCCAGCCCCCAGGTTTCCTCTTTCTGCTCTGCTAGCACCTGCTGGCATATACACCTGAGAGAGGGACTGTTGGCATATGTCTCCAGACTCCATTCTCACCCACCCAAAGACCAGACCTCACTCAGTGGCTCTCCTCCTTCCTGAAGGACTGAATCCCATCTCAAGTATCAACCTGTGGGGAACCATCCAACAGGCTAAAGACATTGGCTGCCTCCTTACCTGAGTCCCTAGAGTCCAACTGAAAACCCAGTGCCAGGTCAAACAAAAAACTCACAGCACTGCTAAGTTAAAACAGGGTTTTTGTGGCACTGAGCTAGCTCACCTCTCCTTTGCCTCAGGTTAGCCAAGAGAGCCCATGGGAGATCGCTTCTGATATTTCCAGACCCAGGCATGGAATTCTACTCAGCTATAATTGCTTTATGGCTGGCAGAAAACCAGCCTAGGCTAAGAACAGGGTGTTAGATCAGTTTCGAGAGGAGAGTAGCTAAATGCTCATTCTCAGAGCTTAGTTCCCAAAAGTACCCATTTTTCAATTAAGATGTGAGGCAAGACTGAGAGGAAAGGTGAGTATTGAGCAGTGGGTAGGAACAGGACAGCTCTTCAGATAAGCACACGAGCTAAAAACACTGGTTCTCAAATCCAGTGTGCTGAGGAATCACCTAGAAAGGTTACTTACGGCTTCCTGAGTTTCCTCCCATTCATTCTGACTAGGCAGGTCTGGGTGGAGGTTAAGTACTGTATCTCCCTAAACTGTCAACTAGTTGCATTTCTCCTCTCTGTCCAGATTCATTTAACGACGCTTTTTCAAAGCAGTACTGGTGAATGGGTAAGGGCCTTAGGCATACCGGGCAAGACCCCTGCCTCTGAGTAACTTTTCTTGAGTCAGCCAGAATAAGAACTGAAACCGAGTTTTCTACCCAGATTCTAATCTGAGTCACCTAGAAGAAGGTCCACGCCCTTCCCTGAATAGTGGGATTTTAAGGAAGTTTGAAGCAGCACCTCACCTCCCCCAGGCCAACAAATTGCTCCCAGGCAAGGAACATTCTAGAACCAAATGTCTCCCTAGCTAGCTTCTGTCTTCATCCTCCAGGCAACCGGCCAATTTGTCCGGTCTTCCCTGAGAATTCAATGTAATCTTCCCCATTCCTCCACCATTGCTCCTCCCCCTACTCCTCCCCCATGTCTTTTTGTTTATTTCCTTTTCAACTAGAACCCTGTCTAACCACCGGCACATGGCAGTCATGTGACCACCAGCAATAAACCCTGGCCCTCACGCAGCTCCCTAAAAACTGAATTTCAGACACTGATGAACTCTACAAAGGCATATTAATACGGGGTAAGAAACAGAAGATAGGCTGCAAGAAAGAGCCCCCATTTGGGACAATCTCTTAGCTAAGAACCAAGAACAATAAACTGCACTACAGCAAAGGACTGGAACCTAATAGAGTCAGGCCTGTTGGAAGCGAAGAGAGCCGCCGTGGCCCACTATACATATAGCCAGAAGGGAACACACACAGTTGGAAGCTGTGAGTAAAACCAGACTTCCAAGGCGGGTGTCATGGATGCTGTCCTCAGAAGAACAGAAGGAACCTGGATTCAAGACATCAGCTACTCGAAGAGGACCTATGTTGAGTGTAGTATGTGTGGCATGACCAAGTGCCGTGTCTCTATGCTCCTCCGCACATAGCAACTAGTTCAAATACAAACCACATCTCACAGGTGAGGACAGGGAATCAAAGAAGTAGTAAATGGTCGAGCTACAATTCAGAGGCAAGCCTGTGGGAGCAGCAATGGAGGTGAGCAAGGGCCACCATGGTGAGGCCCTGAATACTGTTCCAAGCATGGGAGAAAGCTAGTGGAGAGGGCCTGGGCTTTCCTGACAGGCTTTTGGACATGACTAAGAAAGGGTGGGACTTCTGAGGAAAGCCCACCACCTGAGCTGATAAGCCAAATTCCTGCTCAGCTTCAACCACAAGAAGATCCTTGAGTGAAAATCCCTGAGAGGACGGCCCAGCAGAGTAGAATGCCTTGGAGCTCTCAAAGTGGTATCACATTACCATCCGTCTAGTTAGAAATGCAAATTCTGAGGCCACGCCTCAAACCTGCTGAGGCTGAGATCCAATAACCTGGGTCCCTACCCAACTCCAGTTTTTTCTTTCTTAGCAAACCTCTAGCTACATACACCCCTAGATCAGCATTTGGTCTTAACCTTTCGGGTGAGTTGACTCTGCTCAGAAGCTGGAAGGAGAGGTGTACACAGCACCCCAACTCTGTAACGTTGAGCTGCCCCTCTCCAGAGCTGCCCTGCTCCACATATCACACAATCCTTCCCCAAGGCCCTGCCGTTGGCTCCTAAGCCAAGAAACCTCGCTACTGCCCCAAATCCATTCTTCTTACCAACTTGATTTCCCTGAATGTATTTACCATTCACTGTCTGGGCCACACAGTCCAGGTGAAACAACCCCTCCCTTCCTTCTGGGATCATTCCACCTTCTCGGTCCTGAGCCTTGGGGGCAGATAACAAGGCCACTCTGGGGCACTCACCTAGCTAAGCTTTCTCCACGCCTCTGATGCCACCTTTGCTTTTACTCACTTGTCTCTCTTTCAGTAATATACTACAAGAAGTATCTGTGCCCTTGGCATTCCGGGGACCTCACT